>NW_015506359.1:248021-270521 GCF_001515645.1 Sinocyclocheilus grahami
GTGTGTGTGCGTGTGTGTGCGTGCGTGTGTGTGTGTGTGTGTGTGTGCGTGCGCCTGTGTGTCTGCGTGTCCTCGTAGGCATCAGAGTTTTGGACGGACCCCTCACAGACAGCATGGAGGCTGTTGCTTTTAATAAGCATTACCAAGTTAATGACGTCTACAGCTGCAGGTACTTTTTGTGCAAGCTCACTGAAGAATTTGTTATATGATGGATATTTTAATGTAGTTATCACAGTAACACTTTACAATAAGGTTCATTAGTTAACATTAGTTAATGATTAACATTAGTTAAGGAACTTAACTAACTGACATTAATTTAGTTAACATAAACTAAGAATGAACAATACTTCTACAGCATTTATTAATATTTGCTAATGTTAATTTCAACATTTACTAATGCATTATTAAAATCAAAAGTTGTGCTTGTTAACATTAGTTAATGCACTTACATGAACTAACAATGAACTGTATTTTCTTTAGCATTAATAAATACTGTAATGTATTGTTCATTGTTCGTTCATGTTAGTTAATACATTAACTAACATTAACTAAAGGAACCTTACTGTAAAGTGTTACCGTTATCACAAATATTTTTATTTTTATTTATTTGCTTTTGTTGACAGTATTTAATGCTCAGTGCATTTTGTTTTTCAACTGAGCACAGTTTTAGTAAGCCGATTAAAACAAATAAGGGTTGCAGGACAAGGTTCCATTTATTAACATTGTTTAGCTACATTAGTTAACACTAACTAACATTGATATTTCTTTTTGAATTGTAATATTAATTTCAGCAATACATTTTTAAAATCAAAAGCTGTATCTGTTAACATGAACGAACCGAGAACAACTGCACTTTCATAAGCATTAATTATTGCTGAAAACTATATATTGTTTATTTTCAGTTCATGTTAGATAATGCATAAACCACTAGTTCATAATCTATGAATGTTAACTTGTCCCACTTTTAATTTGAGACTTTACTGAAATGGGTACCGTGTGTATTTTGTGCTGTAGTTGGGGTCCGGATGATGATGGCCGTACGGTTGATGGACCGCATCCCTTAGGCAAGGTTAGGCCGTCTGAAACTAGTCCTTTACATTTCATCAGAGTAATGCGTTTAATCATGAGAAGCAGAAGACATGCATCCTTCTCCATATGATTGGCTGCACCTCAGCAATGTGTTTGGTTCTCTGTACTTGCACCAAGATAAAGTGCTGGTGCTTCAGCCATAGCTTCAACATGCCAATAAGACCCTTACATAAAATCAAACAGCTACATGTAAAACAAGATGCATGTTCTGCCATTACAGATACACTGCCTTTCGAAAGTTTGGGATCGGTAAGATTTGTAATGCGTTTTAAAGAAGTCTCTTCTGCTCATCAAGGCTGCATTTATTTGATCAGACGTACAGAATAAACACTAATGTTGTGAAATATTATTGCTATTTAAAATAATGGTTTTCTATTTTAAACTGTAATGTATTTCTGTGATGCGCAGCTGTATTTTCAGCATCATTACTCCAGTCTTCAGTGTCACATGATCTTCAGAAATCAGTATAATATGCTGATTTATTATCAATGTTGGAAACAGTTTTGCTACTTCATATTTTTTTGGAACCTGTGATACTTTTTTCAGGATCCTTTGATGAATAGAAAGTTAAAAAGAACAGCATTTATTCAAAATATATATTTTTTCTAATAGTATACACTACCATTCAAAAGTTTGGGGTCAGTATTTTTTGTTTTCTTTCTTTCTTTTTTTTTTGTTTGTTTGTTTTTGAAAGAAATTATTTTATTCAGCAAAGATGTGTTAAATTGATAAAAAATATATTGTTAGAACATATTTCTATTTTAAACAAATGCTGTTCTTTTTTTAACTTCATTCATCAAATAATCCTGAAAAAGTATCACAGGTTCCAAAAAGATATGAAGCAGCAAAAACTGTTTCCAACATTGATAATAAATCAGGATATTATACTGATTTCTGAAGATCACGTGATACTGAAGACTGGAGTAATGATGCTGAAAATACAGCTGCACATCACAGGAATAAATTATATTTTAAAGTATATTAAAATAGGAAACCAATATTTGAATATTTTACTGTATTTTGGTCAAATAAATGCAGCCTTAATGAGCAAAAGAGACTTCTTTAAAACGCATTACAGATCTTACTGATCTCAAACTTTTGAACAGCAGTCTATTTTCTTTTTGCAACCCCAGAGTTCAGCCAACAGTGGTTTTGAGTAATTAATCCATGTTTTAGTCTGATTCTTACAAAGAATGGTTCCGTTGTTTGTGCACAGGCGGCGCTGCAGCATGGAGTTATTGCAGGCAGGAGAGGTTTCGGTAGCATCTTTGTTGTCGCCAGTGGTAATGGAGGACAATATGACGACAACTGCAACTATGACGGCTATGCTAACTCCATCTACACCGTCACCATTGGTAATGAACTGCTTTCTCAGCTCAGTTAACGTATGAGTGTCTAAACCTTGTCTGATCAAAGCTGTCAGGAACATTTCTGAATCAGATTTCAGCCCAGAATCTTAATTTCGTATTTTTTTAATATCTGTATTAACATCTGTATTTCTATATTTGTTGTATAGCATTAAAGGGATAGTTCACCCAAAAGTGAAAATCTGCTGCTAATTTACTCGCCCTCAGACCATGCAAGATGTAGGCGACTTGTGTTGAGAACAGATTTTTAACTGAAACTGTGGCCCCTGGTGGTTCTTAAAATGCAAGTCAGCAGCTACTGTCACTTTGAGAGTCAAAGAAAGCATTTCAGGCCACACAAAATGAATCCCCGTGGCTCCTGACGATGCACTGAGGTCTTATGAAGCGAAACGATCAGTCTGTGCAAGAAACTGAACTGAACATTATTACCTGTAATCCAGAGCCTCAGACAAACGGTCCGGAGTGATGTCCGGTTCACGAACGAATCATTCTTTTGAACCGGTTCTTTTTGGTGAGCGAGCTGAACCAGTTCATCGAATCGGACCGACCACTTGTATGAAGGGGCAAAAATGAAAGTTTTTGTGGTTTCTCATGGTTTATGTAAAAAGGTGAGTTGGTTAAGACAAGTTTATTCACTTTATGTGCTTCAGACATGTAAAACATCTACATTTCACATCATTATTGGTTGCTTTAATAATATAATAGTCACGTGATTACGTGAACAAACTGATCAATCAGTTTTTTTGAACCAGTTGAAACAAACTGTCAGAAAGAACCAGTTTGCAGAAAAGAATCGTGTTATAATGTAGTAAATAATGTTCAGTTTCTTGCACAGACCAATCGTTTCGCTTCATAAGACCTCAATATATATGGTCAGGAGCCGAGGGATTCATTCTACGCTCCTTGCTTTTTATGTCTATCGAAGTGACGGCAGCAACTGAATCATCAACGACCGAGATCTTTACTGTGCTACTGAAGAAATACAGTCACATACATCTCAGATGGCATGAGGATGAGTAAACTAACGGCGAATTTAGATTTTTGGTGAACTATCCCTTTAAGAAAACGAAGGCTCTTTTTAAGACCGTGAATGATGTTGTGTAATTGCAGGCGCGGTTGATGAGAATGGCAAAAGGCCATTTTATGCAGAAGAGTGTGCGTCTATGCTGGCCGTCACGTTCAGCAGTGGGAGCAGACAGCTGCGCAGTATAGTGAGTATCAGTAGCCTGTTAAAGTACGCTTGATTATAACATAAGTCAGGCATATGTATTGTGTGAAAGAAAATGTTTAGTCAAAGAAACCTTTTTGTCTCCATCACGACACGCAGTATGGCAGAATAAGCCCCGCCTTCTGAATAAAAGACCCAATCAGCAATTGGTAAAGTCATCGCATCACTGCAGCTGCCGTTAGAGGCTCTGGATGCTGATTGGACGTTGAGGTGTGGGCGTGGATATTAGGGCTGGGCGGTATATCGAGTTTGTACGATATATCGATATTTTCTTTATAAGCGATTCGATATGAGGCAATACCGTTTATATCGATATACAGTAGTTTGATACGAGCGCATCTGACACAGACTGAGCTGCTGCAGAGAAAGTGTATAATCCAAGCTTCATATTAAGGCCTTTAAAAACTGGTAAGATTTAGTTTATAGTTTGGTTTGGCATATTAGTTTAAGCGGCTCTGACAGAAAGGCTGTGTGTGCCGCTGACAGAGACGCTAGGCTACTCGCGCTGTTTAATGTGTTTGAGATGTGCTGTCTTCCTGAATGCATAACTTACATTTCACAGGTATATTCTCTGTCTGTAAATGTTAGAAAGCCATGGAAATATTTCCATTTTGCTGTCAGGAGTGCTTGAGCTTCTGCTTTGGGATTCTCCGCTAAACTTCACAGACTTCAGTGAACGAGCGCCGCCCAAACAGACAGAGCTCAATTAAATAGGAGCGCAATAATTCTGACTAAAATAATACATTTCGCTGAAATATTTGTAGTTGGACAATGTATGTGACATGTAGAATTTTAAACCTGCAAGTAAGTCTATTTTTGACTGTAAAGTGACTGTAATGAAGTAATCAAAATAGCCTAACACAACTCTGTGCTTTTGTTCTCATTTATATTCATTTTTAGTTTAGTGAATTTAACTTCCGCTTTAAAAGCCTTATTTTTGTTTTTAGATTGCAATGTTACAGTGTTAGAATGAAATGTGATTTTAACCCTTTTTTGCACATAATATAAAGGCTTACGTGGTTACATTCACTTTATTTGTTTTCATAGCCTTTAATATGTATTGTTTTGTTGAGCGGTAAGTGAAATATATATTAAATACAGATTTTTTAAAATACAAAAACGAAAATACAGAGATATATATCGTATATCGCAAATCGGTCCAAAAAATACCGAGATATGAATTTGAGCCCATATCGCCTGTTGTAGTGGATATGCAGATAAGCGTGAGCGTGCAGGGGCAGAGTTTAGGAGCTTTAAATGACTGGAGAAGTCCTGTAAGCATCACCAGAGGATCTAGAGGTTTTAGATTCAGTTTCCTGATGTGTTTCTCTCAGGTGACGTCTGACTGGTCGCTGCAGAGCGGCACCGGCTGTACCGACGGACACACAGGCACTTCAGCGGCTGCTCCTCTGGCTGCAGGGATGGTGGCGCTCATGCTGCAGGTGCGGCCCTGTCTGAGCTGGCGGGACGTCCAGCACATCATCACCTACACAGCAACACAGGTAGCTGTCGACATGCAATAACCTGCAGTCAACATGCATTTTTAAGCAGGAGTGGTGCTGTTCTGAATGTCAGCTATAGTAAGCAGCCATGATGATATTCAGTTCTACAGCAAGATCATAGCTGTGATATTGCTTTAATGCGGCAGTTCTATAAACCAGCAAATTATTTAAAGGCTGTAAATAAACCTACATCTCTCTAGTCAGTTTAAGGTTTTAATAATGTCAGTAGTTTAATGCTGAGGTGTCTTTATGTCTTTAGCATGACGCTGACGCTCAGGCTGACTGGGGAATCAATGGAGCTGGTTTCCACCACAGTCACAAGTACGGCTTTGGATTGCTAAACGCCTGGAGGCTCGTTAATGCTGCCAAGGTAGATCCATCACAGCAGCGCTGCTTTCAGAGAAACACAGGCTTCATTAAGCAGCTGAGAGTCTATTTCTATATGTCTGGCAGGTCTGGGAGTCCGTCCCCTTTTTGGTGTCCTACCAGAGCCCAGTTTTAAAGACCAACGAGGGCATCCCAGAGTATCCCAAAACTCTCACTCACACCTGGAATGGTAAGAGATTTAGATGGAGTAGCACACTGAAATTAAATTATTGGTTACTCTTTATTTTAAGGACCAATTCTCGCTATCAACTAGTTGCTTATTAGCATGCATATTACTAGCACATACTAGTGCTTCTGAAGCACTTATTAAAGCCTAATTATGCATGACTATATTTCAGATCCCTACAATCCTAAACCCCATGCTTAACTATCTTACTAACTATTAATAAGCAGCACATCAGGAGTTTATTGATGCAAAATCATAGTTATTTCATAGTGGGAATTGTTTCCCAAACTAAAGTGTGACTAAAATATTTACAGTTTTCCGATCTAATATGTAATTCAGAACAAACCATAAAAAGGGCTACTATGACATCTGTGTGCTCTGTTAATGGATCCGTGCCACAGACAGCACTAGTCTGCCCTTATTTGGACAAGTTTGTCTGTGTTTATGTGTTCAAGTATACCATGAAAGTGAAATGTTGTTTCCCTTCTCCATTGAGCTCACATCTTTCAAATGAGATGTTCAGCAGCACTGTTTATGTAATGTGGCAAAGTTGGATCAAATTTACATTTACAGATGATATTAAATGATATATTTAGAAAATGATACATTTGTGATTTTATTTATTTCTTTTATCCGTACAATCTAAATGTATGGACAAATAGGGAAAAATTCCAAATTAATGCATTTAAAATTTTCAGAAATGTATCTTTTTTTTTTTTTTTTTCCAGATTCAAATATATTGATGAATTGTAAAAGATCTAAATAAAAACAGCTATAAAGGTTAACTACTTAAGATGTAACTTGATGAAACCCAGTGATAGTGAGATGGCAGTTTCTAATAGTGTAGCTCCATATTTACCATCTGACAGGAATGAAAACGAGGCTGTGAGGGACTGAAGTACAGTGCGTTCAATGGATTGTACTGTTGATTATTCAGCTGACGAAACATCTTTCCAAAAAACGTTTGGTAGACAAAAACTCAAAAACGTTTTGAAGGTTGTGATTTGTGAAAATACACAGTGAGTGCCATTATAAAGACCGCAAGCCTCGTTTTCATCTGCGTTTAATTCAATATGACATCTAACCTGATTAAATTCGCTTGGATATTGGTGGAAAAGGTGTTTTAATAGTGTAACAGAAATGAAATGGCCTCTCAGGAAGGGTTCACTTCAGTTTCATTCATAAGTAGGTTTATACACAATCACTTGCTCTCAAAAGCATTAATATCGGCATGAAACAGAAGCTGTGATCGTCTTTTCTTCCTTCTTGTAACTTGATATCTGAGAGAAACAGCTTTGTGAATGGGGAAAAATGAAGGACGGGGCTTGGTTTTGTTCATTTGTCCAGAGAAGAGATGTCATTGTCAGCTGATGACTTTAAGGGGTTGTGCGCAGTGTTTGTATCTGACACATAATGAACCTTTAGCATGTTTTTTTTTGTTGTTTATACCTTTCTCTAATTGTTTACCATGATGAACTGATCTCTCTCTCCCTCTCTCCTTCCCTCCCTCCCTCCCTCCCGCTCCCTCTCTCTCCCTCTCTCTCTCTCTCTCTCTCTCTCTCTCTCTCTCTCTCTCTCTCTCTCTCTCTCTCTCTCTCTCTCTCTCTCTCTCTCTCTCTCTCTCTCTCTCTCTCTCTCTCTCTCTCTCTCTCTCTCTCTCTCTCTCTCTCTCTCTCTCTCTCTCTCTCTCTCTCTCTCTCTCTCTCTCTCTCTCTCTCTCTCTCTCTCTCTCTCTCTCTCTCTCTCTCTCTCTCTCTCTCTCTCTCTCTCTCTCTCTCTCTCTCTCTCTCTCTCTCTCTCTCTCTCTCTCTCTCTCTCTCTCTCTCTCTCTCTCTCTCTCTCTCTCTCTCTCTCTCTCTCTCTCTCTCTCTCTCTCTCTCTCTCTCTCTCTCTCTCTCTCTCTCTCTCTCTCTCTCTCTCTCTCTCTCTCTCTCTCTCTCTCTCTCTCTCTCTCTCTCTCTCTCTCTCTCTCTCTCTCTCTCTCTCTCTCTCTCTCTCTCTCTCTCTCTCTCTCTCTCTCTCTCTCTCTCTCTCTCTCTCTCTCTCTCTCTCTCTCTCTCTCTCTCTCTCTCTCTCTCTCTCTCTCTCTCTCTCTCTCTCTCTCTCTCTCTCTCTCTCTCTCTCTCTCTCTCTCTCTCTCTCTCTCTCTCTCTCTCTCTCTCTCTCTCTCTCTCTCTCTCTCTCTCTCTCTCTCTCTCTCTCTCTCTCTCTCTCTCTCTCTCTCTCTCTCTCTCTCTCTCTCTCTCTCTCTCTCTCTCTCTCTCTCTCTCTCTCTCTCTCTCTCTCTCTCTCTCTCTCTCTCTCTCTCTCTCTCTCTCTCTCTCTCTCTCTCTCTCTCTCTCTCTCTCTCTCTCTCTCTCTCTCTCTCTCTCTCTCTCTCTCTCTCTCTCTCTCTCTCTCTCTCTCTCTCTCTCTCTCTCTCTCTCTCTCTCTCTCTCTCTCTCTCTCTCTCTCTCTCTCTCTCTCTCTCTCTCTCTCTCTCTCTCTCTCTCTCTCTCTCTCTACACCTCTCTCTCCCTCTCTCCCTCTCTCTCTCTCTCTCTCTCTGTCTCTCGCCCTGAGCTTGGATAATTTCCCTATATGGTTAGAGAGTGTTGAGCTTGTTTTAGCAAGCCTCTCTGAGGAAATGCCATGGAGTTAGTGTAGCTTAATGTAAGAATTCAGAATTGCACTCTTCTCTTTCAGCAGTCCTTCAGTCACGCTCTTACTGCAGTTGTGTTATTTTAAAGCATTAATGTGTTTGTAGCAGCAGCATAACTGCGTCAGCAGGAGCCTATCAAGCTCGCATATTGACATTGTCACTGCAGCTCTGTATAGAAATAAAATAGATTTCTTCTTTAATAACTGCTGTAAAGTATAAAAGGGTAAGCAGGAAGGGGCCGTTGAGATTATTACAAAACAGGTATTGGGTGGGATTACTGGATCTAGAATATGGTCATGCAGAATAAGACATTAATATGTGCATTATAAGTACTAATAAACAGCCAATATGCTAGTAATATGCATGCTAATATGCAACTAGTTAGTAGTTGGAATTGGTCCTTAAAATATAGTCTTACCGTAATTTTCTGGCGCAATTTTTTTGGGGGGAAATGTACTGTATTAAATCAACATGACCTTTAGCAATGTGGTCTTTTATAAAGCAGCACACAATAATTGGACTGAATTGCTCACCCTGTTTAACATTTGTCTGGCTTGATGCAAGATTCATGTCTGACTAAAGCCTGATTATTTAAGTGGTTTAACGTGAAGGTCAACTAGTGTTCAGATGTGAATGTGGACCGCAGTGCCATGTGTGAATGCGTCGGTAAACTAGTCTTGCATCAGACGTCATGCATGCACCGTGGATTTGTTTCTGCTCTTTGTAATTGCTTCATATCAGTGGTGAAATGAAAATCGGTTGCATGTTTCAATTGATTTTGTTTAATGCAAAATAAAGCTATAAGTGTATTACTCTTTCATTTGAATCTCTTTGGTTCATAGTCTCTCTGTCTGAGCTGAGGCAGTCTGGCATGCAGACGCTGGAGCACGTGTCTGTTACTGTGACGATCGTCCATCCGCGGCGCGCGAGCGTGGAGATCTGGCTCGTCTGTCCCAGTGGAATGAGCTCTCTGATCGGGGCCCAGAGACCGCTGGATGTGTGAGTGTCCCCACACTTCTGACTCGCTCCACACACACGGTGAGGCCGCTTTTAACACCAGTTTTGTTGTTTGAGTAGAGATACGACTGGATTCACGGACTGGACGTTTTCCACTGTGCGATGCTGGGGAGAAAGAGCCGAGGGACAATACAGTCTACAAATCACCGACCACAGTAAGACAATACAGTCTACATATTACTAAACTCATTTTTTGTGCAACACTTTCCTTCATTAGCTGCTACCTTTAGCATCACGGGAACATCTTCAAAATACAATAAACGCTGATGGCACCACAAGAGCATGCGTAATCCCAAGTCATTTACTGGCAGCTGTTCAACTGTCCTTGCAAAAAAAAAAAAAAACATTTTTAAGAGAGGCTTACTTGGCAAAGCCAATGTTTTGGTCTTTGCAAAGTGTTTAATGAGCAACTGTCCACAGAAACGCTATCAGGTATGAACTGAAACAACATTTTTTGAACTGAAACAAAAATTGCAAGGTGCAAACAAACAGCTTTACTTTTCTGCGAGCAATACTAGAGATGATAACTAAAAGGATATTGTATGTGACCCGTGCTGGCAAAATGAGTCGGAATGCGCACGGCCTAATTTTGAGCTACAGGCAAAACAAGTCAAATTTGAGGTTTTCACAAAAATGTGGCCCTGGAGCACAAAAGCAGTGTTGAGTCGCTGGGGGACTTTTAATTTGTAGAAATAGCCAACAATACATTGTATGGGTCACAATTATACATTTCTCTTTTATGCCAAAAATCATTAGGATATTAAGTAAAGATCATGTTCCATGAAGATATTTTGTAAATGTCCTACCGTAAATATATCAAAGCTTAATTTTTTGATTAGTAATATGCATTGCTAAGAACTTCATTTGGACAACTTTAAAGATGATTTTCTCAATATTTAGATTTTTTTGCACCCTCAGATTCCAGATTTTCAAATAGTTGTATCTCGACCAAATATTGTCCGATCCTAACAAACCATACATCAATGAAAAGCTTATTTATTCAGCATCAGATGGTGTATACATCTCAATAAAAAAAAAACTGACACTTATGACTGGTTTTGTGCTCCAGGGTCACATATAAATGTTCGAAGAATGTTCTCATTGAGCTATGAAAACATTACTTCTCAGAACGTTCAAAACATTCAAACACGTGAATGTTAGAGAAAACATTAAGGGTTCGATTTTCAATTTTATAATTTTACAGACATTATGGAGACTTTTTAATGCTATCTGAACCAACTGAATTAACTAGTAGTAATGATTAAAAAACGTTAGATGAACATCCAACTAAAATGTTTCAAAAAACATTCGTTTTTTTGCTAATGTTTTGATAACATTGCTACAGACCAGATAACATTGAGCGAACATTCTATTATTATTATTGAAAGAACGTTTGTTCATAACTTTGCCAGAACGTCCTGTTTTCTGAGACGCTGCCATGATTATCTGTCTAAAAACCTGTGGTTGTGTAATATTTTATTAGTGATTTCTCCTCTGTGTGTGTGTGACTGACTGAGTGAGTGTGAGTGAGTGAGTGAGTGAGTGTGTCTGAGTGACAGTGAGTGTGTGTGTGTGTGTGTGTGTGTGTGTGTGTGTGTGTGTGTGTGTGTGTGTGTGTGTGTGTGTGTGTGTGTGAGACGGAGAGAGTGGGGGAGTGCGGGAGGGGGGGGGTTTCCAGATTTTCAAATAGTTGTATCTCGACCAAATATTGTCCGATCCTAACAAACCATACATCAATGAAAAGCTTATTTATTCAGCATCAGATGGTGTATACATCTCAATAAAAAAAAAACTGACACTTATGACTGGTTTTGTGCTCCAGGGTCATAAATGAGTTCATTAAAGGGGGGGTACAATGCGGTTTCATGCATTCAGAGTTGTTTACACTGTTAAAGAGATGGATTATCATGCAAAGCATGGACAAAGTTTCAAAAAACAATTTGGACTTATGACGAAGTATTTCTGTGCCAAACAATCTTACTTCCGGGTTCGTACAAGTTTCGGAGAGTTTTTTTTCGATCGTGGCTCTTAATGACGTAAACGAGGGTGGAACTCCTTATATGGGCATTTCTCCCGGAAGAGCGCGCATAGACCAGAACGAGCTGTTTCTTTCTTTTATAAATATGATAAAACTAAAGACTTTTTGGCGATATGCGCATCGACCAGAACGAGCTGTTTCTTTTATTTTAAAACTAAAGACTTTTTGGCGATATGAAGGATGCAGTACTACTCTATAGGTACTCAAGATTAACATGAGATTGGGTGAAACTCTGTGTGTTATGTCCTCTTTAAGCCCTCGTCTAGCGATCCCAGTGCTCCAAATAGTAATTAAACATCTAAAATTATCTTTATTTGTGCGTTTTCTGAGAGGAGCATCTTTTCTCCGCTCGCTTCTCACGCTGACTGTCATCCGAAGCGCGCGATCCCGATGCATATACACAGAATTACAGTATTTAAGTATTCACGCAAACATACTCTGTTATGTCTTAAGTGAACGTTTGGGGAAAAACATCTGATGTGTAACATTATATTAGATCCGTGCATTACAGTAGGTCTTAATATAGGCCGTCTGTCTCATTAATGTTAATCTAACAATAAAAGAAAGCTGCTCTTGATTGAACTGCTTTTGTACTTTTAATAATCAATTTATTTGTAATGAACACACTAAAGGGATTTTTACATTTGATTATTTGTTTTTTTAATGCTTTTGTTTGGATGTAAAATTAAACATGTAATGCACTATTTGCTTTTTTTCTTATATTTGTTCTACTGTTTTTTTTTTTTTTTGCATCTGTTCTTATTTACAATATCAAAGATCAAATAAAAAATAGCTGTATTGTGACTATTAATACAGTAATGATTATTAAGATAAGAACTGGAGGAAAAGATGCAGCGTTGCAGGTGGAACCTTCAGAAAACTTTAACTTGATTTTCCTCAGAATTGACTTTGCTGACTCTATCGACTTCAAACAGGTGTAGCTCAGTCATTTTTCGCCCGATTCTAACAAATCATACATCACTCTGAAGGTCTTTTAATGGAGAATGTGAACATGAAAATAACTCCTTTTGAAAAATTGCTCATTGTGACTCATTTTGCCAGCACAGGTCACAAATGATATTTACACACTGCGTTTAGTGAGACTAATGGTTTTCCAAGGGACATTTGAAAAGATTGCAGTTCATATTTTGTTGTCTACCTATTATACCGAGAGAAAAAAGCACACACACAGTGTAAATAAGAGATTGATTGTGTAGTTAGTTGATTATATCATTGCTCGGTTTCTCTACATAATCCATTCACAATTTGAAGAAAAGTTTTGTTTGTCTAAGAGGACCAAACGTCCACGTATTCTGTTTCAAGCAAGATGTTTTGTACGACTTGTGTATTACAGATGCAGTGGGCACAACAGAATACAAATGGAGCAAAATGATTGTCAAAAATAAAAAAATCACTGTGCTCTCCTCACTTTAAATCAGTAAAGTAAACAGTACAGTTTGGATGAAATATTCCTTTTGAAACAACATAGAGCCTAATGGGCCGTTCACACAGAATGCATTTTTCCATTCCACTGCACTACTTTCCCATAGCTTTTCTATGTAAATACATGCTAGTTGTTGTGCTCATGTCTTGCTCTGTGCCAATCACAGCAGGTTTGGCCAGCTGACCAATCAGAGCAGAGTAGGCTTATGGAAGGGCGGGGTTTGCTCCGAACTTGCTTGAAACGAACCGTTTAGAAATCATTGGCAAATGACTCTAATATTAAATGTATATTCTGAGAAAATTACAATGTTTTCTGATCTTAGATGCATTTAAACCTGTTGTAGGGGACTCCTACACAATATTAGGACACTTTAAAATACCATATGACCTGCACTTTAAATTACATAATTATAGGCTATTTCAATTAGTTTTTTTTTTATTTTTTAATATAAACATTTAAATGGTGGTTGTCACAAAAACTTGATGGATTTATTCAAACATAAATTAAATATCGAAGAACAGTAAAAAAATTAATGCTCCACTCTAGAGTTAATTTTTCTAGTTCGTGTTCACCGAGTAGGTTTATCTGTGGTAAATGTGACGTTACGTGACAGATTGTTTACAAGCTATTGTCATCTTTCCACGTTTGAAACACTGATTGAGCGATTTCATGAGACAGGAGATGGATTCGGTAAGTTGTGCTCTTTCTTTTAACACCCTCGGATGTTCATTCATGTTTATTTCATGCTGTAACCACTATTAAAGCGGAGGAGACGATCAGTTCACAGCGATCTGTCACTCCACATTAAACCGCGCCAAAACGGCATTTCATATTTGAATATTGTAATAAAATGGACAGAATCTGAGACATTGTTTCATATCAAAAGTAACAAATCACAAAGTGTATTGCAATTTATTGGATGGGTGGGATTGCTACACTGTTCCGTTCATTATCTGACAAGCTAGACTAATTGATTCTTGGGATTTATGAATCGATATTGTTTCATATTAATGAGAATCGATTAAACATCTATATTTTTTTACCCAGCCCTAATGTGTCACCCGTGTTTCTGTCTTTCAGAAGAGCCGACTCTGCCATCAGGCGTCCTGAAGCACTGGAAACTCACTCTATACGGCTCATCTATGTCTCTTCAGCAGGTGAAAGAGAGACGGAGGTGAGCCACAGAGGACTGGTACTCAACATGAGCTCGTTGCATTTACTTGAAGATGTTTTAGATGTTAAAAAACAATACACGCTCTGACTCTGGTCTGTTAGCTTCAGCAGTGTAATCCTGAATCAGTTTAGTGTTAATACATTTCCATGCGTGTTTGTTTGAATTGTCAGGGTTGTTGAAGACGCCATGGGTGGACAGTATCTGGACAGAAGTTTTGCTCTTCCCTGTCCTCCTGGTATCGACGTTCCTCCTGAAATCGTGAGCCCGTTCACCTCGAGCAGCCTGAAGGTGTGTCTTCCTGAAAACACCAGCATGGTTGCACACGCCGTCACATGTGTAACTAGTGTATGGCTTGAACCGAACCCAATGCATATGTCATTTTGCACGTGAATTTATAGCGTGTTTTGTGGTCTGCAGTCTCTCCTGCTGCTGGGCTGTTTCGCTCTCTTCTGGTCGCTCTATTACACTCTGGAGGTGACCCTCACTCATTGGGACCGGCGTGGATGGAGCACGACGGGACGGGACAGAGGCTTTCAGGCCGGATCCACGGGCCTAGAGGACAGTCAAGTGGTGGAAATCCAGCCCGAGATGGACAACGAGTCCAAAGTCCCGCTCATTGCTGCTGATGAGAACACGTAGCACGTGTCTCCATTTCTTTCGTTTGAAATTTCAGGTTGCACTTCGCTTTTGTTTGCGCATGTGAGCCAAATGCTCTATTTTGAGTTGCCTTCTTTTGTGTTCATGACAATGTTGTCTTCTAAGAGTGCCTGATGTTGAGTGCAGTATTTGAAACATTCAGTGCATGATTGAGAGAATGTGTGAGTGAGGTTTGCCGAGTGCTGCGTGGATGATATTTTGTGGAGTTTAATATAATGACTTTTTTCTTGATCGTGACGCATCGAATGTGTCACTCTTAGGTCTATAAATACCTGACACTTGAAAGACTGTAAGAGATTGTTTAAACTGGAGGTCTGCTTACCCGCAGATATTTTACTGATTCTAGTCTGTTTTTCTTTTGGTTTTTTTTACTGAAGTGTGGTATTCTTGTGAACAAGAACTCAGATGAGGTTTGAATAAAAACAAAAAGGGAAAGTGTTTTAGTATCCCTGCATGGGTTACAGTGTTGCGTGCTTTTAGACGAGCTCTTAAAATCAACACAAAATGTTGATCGCAACCCAATTTCTGTAATGAGAGGAGTGGAGCTTGATTTCGTCTCTGAGGAATTGATTGGTAGTCTTTCTATATGACCGGTATTGAAAACAATAAGATTGATCAGTGACATTAGCCTAATTTTTTCCCTTTCGGATTAACATGCACCACAATAAGACCAGGAATGTGTATTACAGAAGTAAATGGGGTTCATTTCGATGTGATGTTAACTTGCAGATATTACAAACTGTTTCTTATAAAGCGGAGAGTTCCGGTGCTTGATTCTGATTGGCTGAGCTGAAGCTGTTGTGAATGACGCTACAAAGTAACACACACCTTTGTTTATGTTTGTGTGTTGCTCTGCAACCACTTTGTAGCAACCACAACTGTTTCTGAGGAGCTACATTGTTTGGTGGAAGAATACTGTTTTTATTAATATCATTACACTTTATTTGCTCCGTTTTATTTTGTGAAACCTTACTACGTATATGGAGTAACCGTTTTATAAAAGCGGAGTGCCTAAAACCACGGCTTCTTGGGGCTTATTGCTTTATTAGACCGCACAATCTGTCATGTTGCACTCAGATGAAACGCAAAATTCTGCTCAACAAAGAATTTTAATTGGACCAGATACGTTCCACAAGCAGGGATTGACACTGGATATGGAAACTTGGTTTAGTACCGAGTGGTGTTATTCTTTATTTATATTTATTACGCTGTCCTTCTGGTCATATTTTGAACATTTGTAGTCCAGCGGTTGGGATGCAGTGATGCTCGGGGGAACCGAGGGAAGGACTCATGGGTTCATGATCTGTCGAGGTCTGCCGTAGCCTGTCATGCCAGACTGGGTCGCCCCTTTATTGGATCCCATCTGCAGGCCTATGACATTCTTCCCTTCTTTCAGCTGGCCTTCAGAGAAATCTCTCCGGTTCTCCTGAGCTTTCCTGCAAACAGAGAGCAGACACGTCAGTCCGTGTGGCGTGTGCAGTGCTGTGTCCGTGTGATCAGCGGGACTCACTTGAAGAACCAGCTGGGATCTCCGCGGAAGCTGCCCTCATCTTTAGTAACGGCGATGCTGCCCAGAGCCATGAGTGTCCTCTGCACCGCGGCCAAGTCCTTTCCTGACGTCACAGCAGCAGCAGCATGATTAAAGCACAGCTCTTTTGCACAAGCAAGCTATGAAGATGCACATAGATCTTGACTGTTTTTGATTTTCTTGAATTTTGGGATCTAGCAGGGAGACATTTGTTCTAACGGAATTGTGACCCTGGACCAGAAAACCAGTCATAAGGGTACATTTTTTGAAATTGAGATTTATACATGATCTAAAAGCTGAATAAATAAGCTTTCCATTGATGTGTGGTTTGTTAGGATCGGACAATATTTGGTTGAGATGCAACTATTTGAAAATCTGGAATCTGAGGGTGCAAAAAAATCTAAATATTGAGAAAATCATCTTTAAAGTTGTTCAAATGAAGTTCTTAGCAATGCATATTACTAATCAAACATTAAGTTTTGATATATTTACGGTAGGAAATTTACTAAATATCTTCATGGAACATGATCTTTACTTAATATCCTAATGATTTTTGGCATTAAAAAGAATCTATAATTTTGACCCATACAATGTATTTTTGGCTATTGCTACAAATATAACCCCACCGACTTAAAGGGTTAGTTCACCCAAAAATGAAAATTAGCCCATAAATTACTCACGCTCAAGTCATCCTAGGTGTATATGACTTTCTTCTTTCAGACGAATCCAGTCAGAGATCTCTCCGCTGCGCTTCCGTGTGCGTCACTTCTGAGCGGCGCATGCGCAGCGCTGACCTCATACGTCATGCGCCCGGAGCTGCTTCCAGTGCCATTAAACAGCTTGAAAGATCAAAGACAATGTTTAATATAACTCCGACTGGATTTGTCTGAAAGAAGAAAGTCATATACACCTAGGATGCCTCGGGGGTGAGTAATTAATGGGCTAATTTTCATTTTTGGGTGAACTAACCCTTTAAAGACTGCTTTTGTGCTCCAGGGTCACAATTGATTAGATGTTGAATGTTTGTTTGTTTTAATAATAACCATTGTCCATGGCAACAGAAGATACCAGTAAATATTCGAAGACGAAGAAATACTTGTTTTTTTGGAATTATGGGTGTTTTGGTAATTAAGGGATTGTATTGTGGTTTGAATGTAACATCAATGCCTGAATGGATAAAACACCCTTTAAAGATTTGTTACAGTAGCATTAGGGATAATTTTACAGTCTCAGTGTCAGAAATCAGGAGATCAGCACATTTGCTGAATTCCTCACTGAGCTCCCGTTTGTCTTTTTCAGTCCGGAGAGCATTTTTTCAGGAACAAACAAGTGTTTTATTTCAACTCTGATGTACAATGATCTACACCTGGGCTGTTGTCAGGATCATTTCGTTTGAAAGGTTATTGCTGAACTAATAAGAAATCATATTTTCCACACCTCGGGCCCAAAGTATCATGTGTATATACAATGTTTTCATGCTTTTGTTCTTGGACTTTTTCTTAAGCTATTGCCTGCAATTCAAAATATATTGTTATAGTTATTGTTACTGATTCTAAACCTAAAGCATTATTATTTTAACCCTATTACAAATGTAAAAAAAGATAAGTAAATTCTGGCATCGTCAACTAGCTTTAAAAATTAAACATAAAATGCCAATGCTGTTCCATTAATGAGATGTAGCATTGCATCAGTGTCTCAGCAATGGATGCTCTGCAGTGAATGGGTGCCGTCAGAATGAGAGTCCAAACAGCTGATAAAAACATCACAATAATCCACAGCACTCCAGTCCATCAGTTAACATCTGGAGAAGACAAAAGCTGAAACACATCCAGTATAAGACGCTTTTAACTAAAAACATGAATCCATAATCCATAATAACTCTTCCTCCAGTGAAGAAGTGCATCTCCTGGATTTTCTGGATTTGTTTCTTATAAACATGCAACTTTTGGTGGTTGTTATCAGCTGTTTGGACTCTCATTCTGACGGCACCCATTCACTGCAGAGCATCCATTGATGAGACGCTGATGCAATGCTACATTTCTCCAGATCTGATGAAGAAACAAACTCATCCTGATCTTGTATTAAAAAAACAAAACAAAGGAGACGAGCAGTTTGGAGAATTGATGGATGGAGGATATTACTGGGTTTAAAGTAAAAGTAAAGTAAATTGGCTAATAACTAGTCTACTAGACCTAACTACTTTGTACTAAGAAATATTATGCAAACAAAAAGGATTACGATGAATGCTTTTCCCCATAATATAACGGTGATATTAACAGGTTTAATAAAGACAAACACAACTAAAACAAGTTATTTTGATTTCCTTTTTCTTTCCAATTCATTTCAATAAAAACTAAAGTTTATTAGAATTATTCTATACAAACCATTGAAATTTAATGGTGATGTATGAGAGGCATGTCAATGTGCAATTAATTTGTATTACTTTAAAATGAATGTTTTATTTTAATATTCATTTTGTATTACAGTACACGCTAAACAGAGTTAAATCTATGAAATTGTTTAGTATGCTGTTAACCAGACACAGATGATTGCTGCATATATGATAACCTAGTTTAGTTTTGCTCTTTGTCTCATACCATACATTAAAAAGTATTCAAATTGAATCAAACTTATCTAAAGTTAGCTGATAATGTTAAGTTAATAGAGAAATGTAAAGAATGATCATTTAAAGCGATATACTGAATTGTGCATTTGACATGAGATCTGAATGTGAGGAATATATACAGCATGTGTTTTGTTGAACTCACCCTCCCACAGATCTACGGTCTGAAACATGTCGGTTTTGACGACGCCGTACTGCTCGGCAGCATTGAGGAACTGAGAGACCTGCTCCATCTGTTTGAAAGCCATGCTGGAGCTCTGGATCTTCTTCACAGGCTTGTCCTTACACAGAGTATTGATGAGCTCACACAAAACCTGAGAACGGTGCGGAGAGCGAGATTACCTGCCAGAAACGTCATCCTTATGAAGGAGGTTATAACAACACCAAGTCACTCATGCAGATCCAGTGTGGTTTGATCTGTCACTCAACAGGAATGTTATTCAGGTTTAGTTGGTCTTAGCATTTCTCGTGCCAATCCTGCAATGCCTATTAGTTTTAGCTTCTTATTTTGTATTTTTTTTAACTGAATAGCCTAGGTTCAGCTAGCAGCTAGCTTTTCACTCGTTCATAATTTTGTCAAAACACTTTCTTTTTTTTATTACTAATACTAATTAAAAATGACTATTACTGATCATTTATGAGATGACGTATATCTTTTCTAAAGTATCATTTTTGTGAAACTACATGTGCTGCTTGCCTCGGCCAGGACACTCTTGCAAAAGAGATTTTTAAATCTCAAGCTTTTTTTTTTTTTCTTGGTTAAAGGTGAGATAAAATGCTGTCAAAGCCTGTTTCTTGGCAGCCTTTTCTTAAAAGTGCACAACATGTTGCTTGCGTGATTGCCTTGGGAGCACCACACATGCATGGCTTACACATCCGTCTTTGAGCCAGGTCTGGAAGCCCAGTTTTCCAGCCTCTGGTTTTCCAACGCCAGAGCCGCACTGAGTCACGATCCACTCCACCAAACGCACCTCCAGCTCAGGGTCGTACTTCTGCTCGATTTTATCCTGCACCTGGCGGCTCATCCCATATGAAGGACCCTTGTTTGCCATGGTTGAAGCTCCCTGCGTAGAGGATAACATAAAGTTTCTTAATATCCTCCTGATACCAGCTATGGAGTTTTGTCCTCTGTAGAAGACATTATGTTTTAGTGATTTCTCTGAGACGTTACATGCCACAGTTGTAAGTCTGGATGTCCTGTGCAGAGCACATTCAGGGCTTTTCAGAGATATTAAATGATTGGATGTTTCACCGTCACCACTTCCTCTCCTTGGTCTTTAAAAATGGCTGACATTCATTTAGTGATCAAGTGTAACACTCTTATGGAAATATGATAATATTTTGTAATTATCATTTAAATCTGACATAATTGTTTGTCATAAATCAACATCTCAGGAAGATGTTACGGGGTTTCAAATCAAAATATGAGCTTCTTGTTATGAAACAGGAGGTTGATTTCATACGTGTCCACTGTAGCGGACACCAGGACTTAAAGCATGTTTATTACACATTTTGGGAGACACAACAAATGAATAGAGAAAAAATTAGGTATCAATATTCCTATTAAATATTAGATATTATTATGAAAATCTTGCTAATTATTACTCCCATTATTGCACTTATTTGTTCATTGTATGTTGCCCCCAAAAACACATTCATATGCAAATTAGATACATTGTCTATAATGGAAAAACTTGTTTATGGCCATTTTACACACATTTGGCATAAAGAAAAATGTTTTTTAAAAATATCTTTCATAACATAGTTGAGAATCGTCTTTATATAAAGTTTGGTATAACAAAAATCAGATTTTGTTTTTTCATGTTTATTCATGTGTTTTTATTTCTTAGAAAATAGGGCTTTGTAAAGTCCCGATGTCTTCTACAGAGGACATGGCATAACATATGAATAAAATATCATTTTTTTCTTCAAAAATTTAATTTTTCAAATTGTTCTTATGCTCTAGACAATGTAATGCCATGACAAAATACTAAATTCACAAAACAGTTTTTTCCTGGTAGTCAGGAGGATATGTGCAACTCCATGTCGGATTTCTTATATTTTTGTATTGTTCTTTTTGTTACAGTGTAGTCTGTCTGAAATGTTTTTGTTTTTTCATGTTTATTCATGTGTTTTTATTTCTTAGAAAATAGGGCTTTGTAAAGTCCCGATGTCTTCTACAGAGGACTTGGCATAACATATGAATAAAATATCATTTTTTTCTTCAAAAATTTAATTTTTCAAATTGTTCTTATGCTCTAGACAATGTAATGCCATGACAAAATACTAAATTCACAAAACAGTTTTTTCCTGGTAGTCAGGAGGATATGTGCAACTCCATGTCGGATTTCTTATATTTTTGTATTGTTCTTTTTGTTACAGTGTAGTCTGTCTGAAATGTTCCTCCGTCAAATGTTATTAGACATTATCAACATGAATAATGCTTGCTTGTTGTTATATAAAGATATACAACAAGAACACAAGTTGGGGAAGTTTATCACTATTTTACCTTTCCTGAAATCCTCTTCTCCTGAAATTTTAAAAGAAGCTAAACACCATCAGAATAATGTGGAAAAAAGCCAATGACGCAATTGGAAGCAGCCACAAAGCCGTAAAATCAACGTACAGATCATGCTTATAAATGTTGTGCGGTGTAAACAGTCCAACATTTCCAATGGCAAACAGTTCAGCACAATTATAAAAAAAATGCTGTGTCAAACCGAGCTAAACCGTTACACAAAAAGCAACCAGAGAGGCAGAGGCGGAGAGATTCACATGTTCATATAGTCCTTGAGTGGAGGTGGATGGAGAAATCAGTACTGTACAGCTGAATATGACAGGATCAGATGAACATGCTCCTCCAGAAACCCCATCAGCTACAGTCACACATCTCAGCAGTCCGTAACACCATCGAAGCGAAGCTCAAATCACACACACACACACCCAAAGAGAGCAGCACCTTCACCTGTGCTGCCATTCTGCGCTTTACCACGTTCCTCTGAAGTCCCAACCTTAAGGAATGAGTTTAAAGTCATTCACACTATGAGCATTACAGCAAACATCTGCACCTTTTTTTAATTAATTCATTATTTTTTTCTAATAATTAATTTGTGGACAAATAGCAAAAAATTTAATGAAATGAAATCAATAATTAAATTAAATTAAATTAAATTAAATTAAATTAAATTAAATTAAATTAAAAAACAGACAATGAAGCCACAATTAAAAATGTAAAAAAAATGGTCAGTATAAATGTATCAAATGTTAATGGCTTCTGGTTTGATATTTATATACATTATGCATTAGATTACACAATAACCAAGCCAGAAAAAAATGGGACCACTAGATAACAGTTCATTTAAAGATAGGTCAGAAAAGTGAAGTTAGTGCTGAGAAAAATGTAACACTTAAAGTGCTTGTTTAATATTTTCTAATACAATGACATTTACACATTTGTAAGTGTCACTTCAGTTTCCATAAACTTTTACATTGCAGTACTGCATTGGGTGTTTGTAATCTACACCCAATGAGCATTTATCCTCACTGTTCAGGTTGGCTTGCTCATGAAGCTGACTGGTTAATTCATTTAGTCTCCACTTTATCTATCTATCACACAGAAATATCATTATAAACATATAA
>NW_015506359.1:275521-302057 GCF_001515645.1 Sinocyclocheilus grahami
AAACTTGTGAAATATTATTATGGTATGTGTTATCAAAATACTGTGTCATCGGTTTGTCTAAAGGAAGACAAAACTTTCGGATGTGTTATGCACCATTCACGTGTGGTTTGGAGTAGGCGTAAATTGTTTGTGTACCAATTCAAATTTTGAAAATACAAATACTTTCATAAATCCGAAAATTGACATCAAAATGGCTTAACGGATCATTTACAGAAATCTCATTCTGCTTGTGTTTCATGAATGAGGCCCAGTGTGAGCGCAGCATTATAGTCTCTTGTTTTCCAGACGTTCTGGTTTTTGATGCTGGCCTAAAATGTTGAGTAGTATTGGCACAGTGTATTGTGGCCTGCTTACCCAACGCAGGATTGTAGCCATTGCCCTGATTGAGTGAGACAGACCGGTAAGAGATAGACATGTTGCTGTTAAACGGCCCAAGACATCCACTCATTGGAAGCATTGCAGCAGTGAAGGCTATTTTGCATCCAGCTTGAGGAAGGGACAGAAAGCAAGGAAAATGTAACTTTTCCAGAATAGATTTGATATTGTTTTTTCCTAAACGATAAGCAAATGTGAGGTAGCAGTACCTGTGAGCTCCTCTATTTGGCTGTTCAGATGAGACAGTCCTTCCCATAGGCCAACCATACGCGTGAACGTGGCCTCCTCCAGCTCAAACAGAGGCTGTGCAATACAGCAGCAGCTCTTCTGTCTCCCGAATGCACATTCACAGTCCCATCCGCCGCAGGGCAGGGACCCCCTGTAACTCACTGAAAAATGTAAGACAAAAAGTAGAAGTGAGACAAAGACCTGCAAAAGCTGTATTTATATAAACAACTGATCAAATGATTCACCAGCAGTTTCGCGCAGGAGGTCAAAGGCAGTGGTAGCCTCGGCTCGCGAGCAGAGACTGAGAACCATCAAAATACACAGAGAAGCTGCTGGAAGCATTGTCATCCTCAGCATGCAGAAAAATACAGCTTATTTAGTCCTTGAAGTTTAAAAAAGAAGACGTCTTAGGTCTTAATACAGTGTTCCCAGACATGTTTCTAGAGGCACACTAACAGTACACACCTTCCTTATCTGACCTAATTAGGATCTTAAAGCAAAGACGTTCTTATTATATGACACCAACCTCTACAACCAATGGAGAGAGCTTAATGGTCAACTTGGATCACGTGAGTCTTGATGACCAATTACATTATAGTCTTAATTCCACTGAATTGCTTAGTCACCATTTGTGGATCGTAAACTGAATCCTACATGTCACTAAATTGTCTGAGATTGTCAGTGAGTTACTTCAAATGGTCTTCATTTATATACATGAGAGGACACACAGCTATCACTGTAGAATTCAAAGGGTCGGCCAAGCTCAGAAAATAGTACTTTTCCAGTATCCCGTGGGTAAACGAGAACACGTCACTTTTAAATTCAACTAAAAAAAAGGATTGAATGTCTTAAAGTTTTAAAGCCGTGAACTTTTTCCCGCGATTAATTGCATCCAAAATAAAAGTTTTTGTTTACATAATATATGTATGTGTACTGTGTATATTTATTATGTATATATATATATAAATACAAACACAAACACATGCATGTATATATTTAAGAAAAATATGTTGTGTTTATATATGAAATTTATTTATGTATAATATAAAATATAAATGTATATACAAGTAAATATATATTAAACTGAACGCTAGGCTCCACCTAAACCTGTAGAATCAGCCAATCAGATTTAGACTTATGTTTTTGTGAAAGTGTTTCCAGTTTGCAGAATCTGTTTAATTTCACAGTGTAACAAACACAGAAGCTAAACTGACTAAATCATTTTAGGCTAAATGCACCCAAACATAAACCAGATCTAAGTGAATTATTAACATAAATCAATTACTAATGCGTCTAACTAAAAACAAGTAAGTCTGTAACTGCCACGATTCTATATTTTCATTAGCTGTTTACAATATATAATTGATCTACTGTATGTTCTGTTGATTTTAGGTTACACTTTATTTTGATAGTCCACTTTAGAGATTCGAACTATAATTCTACTAACTACATGTCATTTAGCAGTCGTTAGAGTACTAGTAGACTGTGTGGTTTGGGTTAGGGTTAGTAGAATATGTACTTGCAATGTTACTTATAGTCAGTAAATGCACATCAAAATAAAGTGTTAGCAAATATTAAGCAGAATTGCAAAGCTACTTATAGTTAGTAGAATGTCTAAAGTGGACTATCAAAATAAAGCATTTTACATTCAATCAGATCAATTTAAGTTGTATGTAAAAATGTAGATACAAATTAGTATTTTGTGCATTTTTAAAATTTTTAATCATTTAATTTTTTTAATACTCACTGTGATGAAGATAACAGATGAATTGCAGAAGAATTGAGTCAGTTAAAGTCAAAAATGGAGTTGGAAGTGGAGCTTTCTGTGCAGCTTTATGCAGTGGGTGGAGTTGCTCACCGAGTGGCTCGGCCTCTCAAGCATCTGATAAGACCAAAGAATATGAGACACCAATGCCTTTCATTTGTCCCACTTGTATGAATGCATGAAAAGTTTTTGTTACTGATACACACAATCATATTTCTTACCAGGATGCTTCCAACTCCTCATGGACTGCAGATAATGATATCATTTGAGCTGCTGTGAGATAGTCATTTGTGTATTATTTCTGAATGTGGCAAAATCTGGTCTCAATCTAGAGGTGGGAACAGGATTTGGTTTCCTGATTCTCAGAAAAGGGTGTAGACTATAAAGGTGTGAATCTATGATCATTGTATTTTAGTGTTTTCCCAAAGCTTAAGCACAGCTTTTCCATGAACTTTCTGTAAGATTGACGCGATTATGTTGTATTATATATTGTAATAGAGTGGAACTTTGACTGTGGGAGAGCCATTGAAGTTGTGTAAGATGACACTCATGTTTGTGTATCTGTCACAAGAGATAAAAGGCTAAAACAGATTCATCAAAAGTGAACTTTACATGCCTTTTCAGTTTTTACCACAACATTTCCACTTTTAAATGAATCATTGATAATCACCGGGATACTCTTAACACAAAAGTAAAACATTTTTTGTGTAAAATGATCAAAATTGTGTAAAACTATCAAAATATAGAAAGCACTGTGAGTTGCTTTATGTAAGAATAAAACTCACGCAAATAGTAAAGGAAGTAGTAGGGCTGGGTGGGATGATAGGAGGACAGCTTGTTTCAATGCACCATTTCAAAATAAATAAATAAACACACAAAATACACATGTAATCACATTAAAATAAAGCCATGTGTCAGCACATATAGCTGATTTACAATAATAATATAATAGTAGTAGTGAGTGATTGTTGTCATTAGTGTCATTTTAATAATTCCACATATTGGCCAACTGACTGACAACTATTAAAAATATTATAAGTTTCATACATTACTGATTTACAACTAAAGCACTCAACGGATGCAATGATGTGCAAACGTGGATGTTACATGTCTAAAGCATATGCAGTAAAAATGAATTGTTTTATTTTTTGCAATGCCTTGTTTAAACATTGCTTCTGGGTTCACAGATTACACCATAGATTTAATTATTTAACTGTTTTAATGTAATTAAGAATTAGCATTGTAGTGTAATGTTGATTCAGCAACATTTTCAACTTCAACATGATGTTGAACTAACATCACATAGTAACATTGATTCAACAACATTACCAGTGATTGTTTTTATTAATTTCGGTGTTTCGGTGTTGAATCAACAGCAGTGACATAAAAATCAACATCACAGCATAATGTTGATACAGTTACTTTACCATTGATTTTATTTCAACATTGATTCAACTGCAGTGATGTAAAATGAACATCACAGTGCACCGTTGATTCAGTGATAATATCATGGATTTTTAGTTGAAATTGAAACATTGCTTCAACATTAACTAAGGGTGCAAAAGTGATATTGAACCAGTATCACTTTGTAACATTATTTCAATGCAACTACAATTAACCCATAAACACTGACACTTGTTTCAATGGTTGTTTGCTATTTGTATTTATACAATGACAGGATTAAAATACAATGATGGGAAGACAGCTGAAGCAGCATCAGATCCAGTGTTCTGATCATGTACATTTTTAATATTGTATCCTGATTCTACTCTATTTCTGTTAAACATAAAAGCAAACTTTCAGGGACTGTAAACCAGGCAACCAAGATAAAAGGCAAAGTTATTCTTTCAGAACTCTACAGAAGGGAAATTGAAAGGAAAGCCTTTCATATTGATATGGATCCATTACATCTTCTCCATGCTTCTTTTCAATGGCTCCCATCTGGGAAACAGTTTGAGGCACGCTTGGTTAAAAAGAGTTGGTATAAGAAAATGTTTATCCCAACTGCTTTTAGTATCTTAAATAGTTTATGTATAAACTAAACTTAAAGGAGTTTATGTGTATAAGCCTTTGTCAAAAAAAAATTTCTGTCCTTCTAGAAGCCTTTTTTATTTTAATTTTTTTAATTACCAATATTATCTCATATAAGACTTATCAAATGCATTTTAAAATAGTTTTAACATCACACTTCAAAACATGTCAACTTTCCAAAAATATTTCATGTCAGAAGAATTATTGCAGAGTTGGAATATGAACACACATGGTAAACAGAAATGTGGCAGGTTGAAATAGATGACAAGATGATATACTATAGAGTCCGTAACTGTGATGAAGGAAATTGTGGTAGATGACAGATGACCAGAGCAACACACAGGTAATCAGGGTAAGTCGCAGATAGCTTGAACTCACAAAGGGATACAGACTGAAGTCACAGAAGATAAGTTGCACAGGAGTTTCAAGAGAACAGGTAAGGAGTCCTTTCTTAAATGAGACCAGACAAAGTGGGAATCTGAGGTGTGTGCCTTTTATCTGTGTGATAATGAGGTGATTATTGATGACATGTGCAGAAGAGCATGGTGGGTGACCTCTTCCTTGAGGTGCAGGGCAATCTGGATGAGAATCGTGGAAATCAGTGAGGAGAGTTGGGTCTAGAATGTCATCTCTTGGAACCCATGAGCATTCTTCTGGGCTGTATCCTTCCCAGTCACCTGAGTATTCTAGACGGCCACCATGGCATCGGAAGTCCAAGACCTCTCGGACTGTATAGATGGTACCATCCTCCTGGACTAAAGTAAGTGGGGTTCCTCTGTAGGGCCAGCCTCAGTAGGAGAAACAGAAATTGGTGAATCGTTGGGTTTAAGCAGTGACACATGAAAAGAAGAGTGAATCTGATGAATGATGGTGAAGGTGTCAATGTATTTGGGATTCAATTTTCTGCAGGGCAGGCGCAACTTGATGTCTCGAGGGCATAACGTTTTGACCGGACTGAAAGACTGGAGTATTGGCCCTCCTTGTGTCAGCTTGTACCCTCTGACAGCACTCTGCAGATGATGGTGATCGATCGCTGGAACATCCGAAGGTTCCCCCGACGCCAGGAACAGTGGAGGCTCCCTGCAAATACGCCTTTACGGGCCCACTAAGGGCTAGCCTAAGGGCCCCCAGCGGGCTGCCAGTGCAGGGCATCTGAGATTTTGCTCATTGGCAAAATGTTGGCCCCTTAGTGCTGGCCCTGCACGGGCAACCCTCACTTAGCCCACACTATTAATTTACAACAGGGGTGCCCAACCTTGTCCTGATCAAACACACCTGAACCAACTAATTAGAATCTGAAGGAGCACTTGATAATTACAGACAGGTTTTTTTTAATTAGGTTTGGAACTGAACTCTGTAGGAAGGTAGATCTCCAGGAACAGGATGCACCCCTGATCTATAACAATACATCTGTTTCACTTTAAATACTTTTCAGCTACTATAACTTAAGTCTTTGGGAAAAACGGTTATTAGACATCTGAAATGGATGCGGACAACACATAACTAATGTCTATATTGTCAAAAATGTACAGTAGTCAAAGGGATTTCAAATCAATGGATTTATTAAATACAAAACATTAAATTCAGGTTAATACAGATATAGCCTAGTCAAAAATGTAAATACACAAAAGTACAAAAACAAAGCAACGTAAGATTTCATCATTTGACAGTTTGCGAAAGTCTTCTGTAGTACATCAATGTCCAAACACTGTCCAGAGCTTTAGTCGGCTGATAGCAAATGAATAATCCAACCTCTTGTAATGATAACACGCCACAGCTCTCAAACACTAGTGTCTTCCTAAACAGGAACAATCAAAAATAGCCCAGACTATGGTCTCACGTCAAAAAGAACTTTAAATCCATATTCAAACTGGACCATGATGTGATAACCTCATCAATAAAGAGTCCTTCTAAAATGCATACAAATACACTCTTTGGATGAGTTTTACTCTGAAGATGATTCTGATGTCCAATCTGTTCTTCATGTTTCAGTTGACATAACAGCAGCAACCTTTTCCAGAGTAGCAGCTCCTGTATTGCTGGATGAGTCACCAATATCAGAATCAGAGAGGACTGCACTCTGTGCATTGTTGTTGGAACACAATGGCATCTTCATCTCCTCTGAGCAGAATGCTGGTAAAAGCACACTGGTAAAACTTTATATCAGAATAAGTGAGCCGAACCCTATTAAACAGCTTGCATATTGTGCATCCAACTGTCCTTCCCGAACTGGTATCAAGGAGAGCTCTAGCCCCTGGTGTCACCAGTTGTTACAGTTATAAAGAAATGTGGTGGCTGGCATCCAGACACTTGAACAGTGTGACTGTAAAAGACTCTCAGCCTCAGTTGCGATCCATCGAAGTACTCCATGATTTGATCATTCATTTGTCGGTTCTCATCATGTGCTTAATGTGGAATGTAAAATGTTCCTTGCAAGGGCTCTCCATGATTATTATTAAAAAGGGTTTGGGTTAATCTCTTTGGACTTCTTACATCTTATTAATACAACAATCTATGTGATAATCATATAGTAATAATATTAATGTAGTTGTCACAGTCAGGTGTGCTAGAGATCAGGCAGGAAGATGAAGAATGCAATAATATTGAATAACTCCACGGCAGGCAGGCACACAGGATAACATTCACAATAACCGACAAACTAGAACACAATCTACAGGAACTGATATAGGGCAGATAACGAGGGCAGACAGGTGAGCACAATGAGGTGATTAACTAATAATGAGAACAGGAACAACCAAATATGGACGCAGAGGGAGAAACCACAATCAACAGTCCACAGGGGTGTGACTGCAGTGTTTGCTAACATGTCTATTTGCTAAAAAACGATCTATCTATCTATCTATCTATCTATCTAGAGTTGTGTTCAAAAGTATTTATACGATTCATATGATCAAAGAAGGCTGTGAAAATTAATCTGTATTATCAATCCTTTAGATATTTTATTTAAAAAATGTACTAAAATCTAACCTTTCATTGGAGAATACACATTGCATCTCTAATACACATTGGTCACAATTAATCATACCCTTTTATCCAATTCTTTTTTTGCAACCTACTTTTGCCAAGAGAACAGCTCTGAGTCAGATTCACAGCTGCATGTTGATGCTTCTCCTCTTCAGTTCACCACACTGATTTTCTATAGGGTTCAGCTCAGGGAACTGGGTTGGCCAGGGCAGAAGCTTGCTTTTGTTATCAGTGACCCATTTTTGTTTTGATTTAATGTTTGTTTGTGGATCATATTCCTGTTGGAAAATCCAACCATGGCCCATTATAAGATTTCTAGCATGGACAGTCAGTTTTAAATTTTTTTATCCATTGATATTTTATAGAATCCATTATGTCATCTATCTGAACAAGATATCCAGGATCTCTGGCAGAAAAATAGGCCCACAACATTAAAGATCCAGCAGTATATTTCATTGTACACATGGCGTACTTTTTTATCCCTGTGTGCACCAAACCCATCTTGAGTGTTTGCTGCTAAAAAGCAAATTTTTTTTTTAGTTTCGTCTGACCATTGAACCCAGTCCCGTTTAAAGTTCCAGCTGAGTCTAGCAAATAAATATGCTGGAGTTTGTTTTTGGAAGAGAGTTTTCTTTTCTAGTTTTTTTCTTGAAACCCTCCCAAACAACATTGTTTTTTTGTTGTTGTTTTTTTAGGCTTTCTGACCCCAAGACTCAACTATTTTCCGCAGTTCTCCAGCTGGGATCCTCTCAAACTCTCCTCCTCACCATGCATTAGGACAATATAGACACACATCCTCTTACCATATTAGAGACAAATATTTATTTCATAATGGGATTTTCCCCCACTTGTTTTACTTTAATTAAAGGTTAGATTTTTTTTTTTTTTTGGAATTAAAGATCAAGTGGATAAACAATGCGGATTTATTTTCACAGCCTTCTTTGATCATATTTACCAAGGGAATTAATAATTTTGAGCACAACTGTATCTATCTATCTGTCTATCTATCTATCTATCTATATACACACACACACACACACACATTACCGTATTAGAGACAAATATTTATTTCATAATGGGATTTTCCCCCACTTGTTTTACTTTAATTAAAGGTTAGATTTTTTTTTTTTTTTTGGAATTAAAGATCAAGTGGATAAACAATGCGGATTTATTTTCACAGCCTTCTTTGATCATATTTACCAAGGGAATTAATAATTTTGAGCACAACTGTATCTATCTATCTGTCTATCTATCTATCTATCTATATACACACACACACACACACACAATTAATTTTGTGTTTAATAATATATTTTTATGGTATTTTTATTTTACTTTTGGCATTATAAATTGAAACAGTGGAGCAAACTTAATACTTGAATCAGTATTGCTACAGAATATATTCTAATTGAAGAAAATATGTCATGTTTAGAACATTAAATGAATGTGATCCAATCAATGCAAAATGAACTGTTTCAGTGTCAGCTGAACGGACAACTATTGCTTTTTGGGTAAAAGATTATGATGTAGATGTGAAGGTCAAGTGAAGGTGTCAGAGCAAAAGAACCACAGTGTTTATTCCAAAACAAAAGCAGTATTTTGAATCTGTTCTTTGCATTAAAACAAATGAGAATTTATTAATCAGACATCATATTGAAAGTTATACATGTGTAGATATGCACGGTGTTGTGGACAGAGAAATATTTTATGGGCAGAGAGAACAAAGGAAACGTTTGAAATCACAATATACAATTCTTGCACTACTGAAATCATAACGTACCATACAACAAGATCAACTTTAAGTAACTGTTGCATACTTAATATCGTATTTTATACTATTTATTTGTTGTGTAATGTACGGTGTACACTGTGTAGTAGGTCATTTCAAACACAGTTTTTGTTCTCTCTATTTTAATCAGTTGTATAGAGCAGGAACCCAGTGAAAGTATTGTAGTGGTTGTTATTGTCACACAGAAAGCAGCCGGCTGGAAGAGCAACATCCACCCTGTCCCCTGCATGCAGCTGAACAGCTAGCACAGCACTAGCGCTGTCCTCCTGGTCTTGAAGGTTGTTCTCACTTGGTGATGCAATAGTGCGCCCATTCAGTCGGAGTCGAGCACAAGCAGCCAACGTGGCTCCAGGAGCGCCAGCATCACTATAAACTGTTAGAGCCAGGCTGTAGATGCCAGAACGTGGTGCTACAAAGGCACCAGTGTCAGTGCTATAGCCATCTCCCAAGTTAACAAATACACTGCTATACTTCACCACAGAGTCTTCACGATTTGGGCCGATACAGAGGCGTGTGTCAGTAAGAGCCACAGAGAAGGCACTGCGACTGGCTGTGCAAACATAAGAAAAGGGAAACAGACTTGTTAAGACTTTCTGAAAAACATAGCAGTGCTAAGAAGATAGTAGAACAAAGTTAACATTTTAAGTAGGTTTCATGTTTTAGACTTTTTTAATAGTTAATTAAATCTACATTGCAGCCATTTTCTCATTGTTATGCCACTCAATATGTGTCCTGTTTTCTGTTGACTGTGTGAGAGAGTTAACACACCATCTTTGCTCTATAAATGATGGCTATAGATGGTTAAAGAGATATAACAAGTAAAATACTAATCATAATTTAATATGCAAATAGATTAAATGAATAAGACCAATTGCAGTTTAGTATGTAAATTATGATTCCATCACTGTCGGCTACATTATGAATATTCTAAATATTCTGAACATTCTAATAACAAATGCTATCAGGTAATTTTGAAACCTAAATTTGATAAAAGGTATAAAGAAACAGGCAAACAAGATTGGTACAAATGGTTGTCTCACCACGAATATTGTTTAACACTGAATGAGCTCTCTCCAGGTTCCTCTGTAGCTCATTTAAGGTCATGTTGAAAAACATCTCGAGCTTCCAGATCTGCTTCTTCATCAGGCAGCACCCACATGACACCACATCAGTCAGACATGCTTCAGAGGCAAAGAGACAAGCATCATAATTGCACACTACCCTGATGCAAGAATTGTCGTTGCCGTTTTATTAAATATTATTATTTTTTAAAGTCACCGTTCTCATTGGCGTCAACTTGGCTGTCGTTTCCACCACTCCAGGAAAAAACCCTGTCTTCTCCAAATGCACATCCCAAGAGGCTTATGATTACAAGGGCTAAAACACGTAAAAGAAAGTTTAAAAACACATTTATATACATGTATATACAGGTTGAAGGCTTTGATTGAATTTAAACACATTTATAGTCATCTCACCCCTCATTTCTGCTGATGTCTTTTGACTGTAGTCTGAGGAAGATGTGTTAACATCAACTCGAGTAATCCTGGCTATAAAGGCTAAGCAGACCCCACCTCTTGCCTTTCAGTAGAAATGGTATGGGCAGGGCCTTTTGTGCGTGTTTTTATCATGCAATAAAATCCTGAATATAGGGCAAGTATTGTTTTTCAGCTAAAGAATATCATGTTATTCCCATGGTTGTTTTCTGTAAGGTACCACTGACTCTTATCATTCTTCATCTTGGAGCTGAGAGTTGAGCTATAACAACAACAAAATGCAAAATGCCCAAATGATCACTTCCAGTTTGAGTATAAAATAATTAATTTTGACTTCTCATCTAAGGTAAATGATAAATACTATTTGGCAAGGCACCTAAATGACAGTTGTAACAGGCAGTTGACAGAAAATTCAAGTTTGATACTTCCTCAAAAAAATTGCAATAAAACAAATAGATCTTTTTTTTTTAGCTTACTTTAAGACATAAACATCTACTGTTATGCTTGGCTAAATTTTTTGCTGTTTTGTTGCTGCATGCATGGTTCTGAGTTTGGTGTTTGGAGCTCCGCAAAGTTTTATTTTTACGGCCAGTTCACACAAGAACAGTAACTATAACGATAATAACAACTATATTCGCATAAATCTATAGAAGCCCATAAAACTGTATGGTAAAAAGTCGTGAAATTTTGCACACAGATGGGACATTCTGAACATTAACCATACCAAGTTTGGGTTCTCTATTTCAAACCTTCAAACATCACCAACAGCTCAAAACTGCATGTTTACGCAAATTATTAATTTTTTTAACCTTAAGGGCTAGAAACAATTTTTTGCATCTGAATCCTTGGCTCACACTGAGTCAAGTGCAGCCTGATGTCATTTTCCAATTTTCCATGATGAATTTTCTGTAAAACTAAATTTTAAACTCCTACTTGACCATTGGTCTAATAAAAAAAATAAATAAAAAAAAAGTCAGATCAAGGGCACACCCATAAAAGAAGTAAATATCCATCTCATCCAGTGCTCTTTTTTCTGTCTTAAAATATCCTCTGCAAACGATTCAGTGCATGAATCAACCATTCCAACGAATCAAACAGAAATGCAAACAAATTAAATTTTGTGCAAACTGACAAATTAGATAAAAAAAGTGATTAATTTGCAAAACAGGCATCGCTAGTTCTGAATTTAAACAGCTAATAGAAAATACACATTAAACAATTGATGAAATATTGTCAAGGAAAATTATTCTGTCTGTATCGTGATCTCTATCTTTAGGATTTATCTGTAATATTTTACTGGGGGAAATCCTGACGTTACTAAAAAGTTTAATTCATGCTAACAAAATACATACTAATTTAAATATCCTTAAATTTTAAAGGGGTCATATGATGCGATTTCAAGTTTTTTCTCTTTGGAGTTTTACAAGCTGTTCGTGAATAGATAAGATCCCTAAAGTTGCAAAGACTAAAGTCTCAAACCCAAAGAGATATTCTTTATAAAAGTTAAGACTCGTCCACACCTACCTAAAACGACTCGTTCTAACACGCCCCCACATATCTACGTCACTGTGTGGGAAGATTTGAATAACGCCGCCCAAATGTTCACGCAAAGAAAGAAGGAGTAACTTTTATTCTCGCTGTAGTATTGTTGCCTCTGCCTCCATGTCGTGGAGACGCTGCGTGTTTCGTTGTGAAAAGCAAAACTACTTTGTTTGGTCTTTCAAAAGAGGACACAACTAGAAATCAGTGGTTAATAAGTTGTATTTACAACACTGCTCCAGAACACTTCAACCCAAATATTCAGATGTGTGCAGCGCATTTTACAGAGGACGAGGATGAGGATGAGGATGAGGATGAGGACTGTTTCCTGGGAGAGTAGCCTACAATGCCGGTGTTCCGGTGAATTCAGTTCCCCTGTTTCCCCTTCGGCGCGCATGCTGACCACAGTCTATGATGCTGACAAATATTGCTGACTCACAGCCTGAAAGTATGTTTTCATATTTAAAGAATTTGCCACTGATGATTCAAACGCAAGTTTTGGGCAGTGTAGAGTAGCACTTGTTTTTTGTCATTTCGCCGATCACAAATGCAGACATGGTTTTATGTTTACGCGGCGCAATGCAATGCAACATGTAAAAAGACAGTATAAGTCATTATAATCAGTAATTATGTCCCCACTGGATGCAACAAATGCCTCGTTTGTAATGGGTTTTAATGTTTTTGTCTCGTCGCGCCGGCCGGACAGGGCATCACAGTATGGTGAGGGGCGTAACATTTCCGTCACACGCTTGAGGTATTCGGCCAATCACAACACACTGGATAGCTGGCCAATCAGAGCACACCTCGCTTTTCAGACGGATGAGCTTTGTAAAAATCGACGCGTTTCAGAAAGGCTGGGCATAGAGGAGAAACAATAATGTACAGTATGTGGAAAATAATGTGATTTTTTAAACTTAAACCGCATAAACACATTTCAAAATAATGTTCTTTTTTAGCAACGTCATATGACCCCTTTAACATCTTTCTTGTAAGTTGGAATTTGTCAGCTAATGTTGTTTTTTACATATCTATTTCCAACCAAACTGCTATGTCTGCCAGATGCTGGAGGTTGACATCAAACCAACATTGGGTTTTGACGTTATGGCAAACAGGGTGGGGCCGAAAGCCATGGAAATGGTGCGAGGCTGGGAACACAGGTGCTAATTAGCCACACCAGTCTTGAGTTCCATGGAGGAGCTCCAAAAGAACATGAAGAGGAGTGATGACAGTGGAGTGGGAGAAAGGACCAGGCCTTTGCTTTGTGTTGGCAATTGGCCATGAGGTGGCCATTTATTTTTGAGTTGTTTAAAGTTTACATTTATGTTGAGCCAGTACCCACATCATTCTTCCCATATCTAAACATTTACATGTACATTTAGTCATTTAGCAGATGCTTTTATCCAAAGCGACTTACAAATGCTTCAAAACTAACAAAAGAGCAACAATATATAAGTGCAAATGACAAGTCTTGGTGAGCCTAACGCAGTACACGTAGCAAGGTATATACTGTCAAGCTGATTTTCATTTTCAACCAAAATTCTATGTCTGTCCAACATCTTTCTGATGTCCAGTCCCTGCTGCGATCATTCAGATTTACCTTCAGGTAACATGAAGGAATAAAAGAGCTCTGGCAATGAGAAAAATAGGGTTAGCATTAACACTGTACATTAGCGCTAGCTAGTCAGTCTTGATAGTTAATAGGTTGTTGGTTTTAGCGGCAGCCTTTGTGTTTATCAACTAGCTGATGATATGATTATATATATCGTGCAGACGATATAAATTGTAAATTGATTGAACTTTTTCACCATAGTTTATTATGTGGTTTGGAAAAATAGCTGCACAACATTTAGTGGGCAGGAGTTATTGTTAGAGTGATAAAGAAGCATGGACTAATGAGGAAATAAAGAGCAGGACATGTACTCCCTGAGGTGTTAAAGTGCAGGCTGATTACACCACGTCTAGCATGATGGAACTTTCTCTATGACAGTCTCAACCAAGTGAACACTCAGAGAGAAAAGAAATTTGGAGATATCATGGCGAAATTTGCACCTACCTTCCTTCAGGGATGCTGAACTGGAGGAGCGTGAGAGTCTTGAGGCCCCTTGCAGTTGCTATACCCACAATTGGCAGGGGAAAAGGAATCCACAATCTAATGCTCCATGTCACCAGCAGACTTTGGGCTTGTCACTGAAATCAAATCAAGTTCAACACACGCTGATGGAGAAAAGTAAGAATTTTTTGTCTTTACCGAAGATGTTGAAGTCTCTGGCAAGTCTACACACAGTAAAGCTGAGCTGGAGACACTGCACTTTCTAGAAGATCACATAAAGGTGTTGGTCATCTTGGACAAGTTCAACACAATCATACCCCCCCCAACTTACTCCACTAGAGTGCCTGTTTTCCTATGCAGGTTTAATCAGTAGTTTGATCAGGCAACCGTCTTCCACTGCTCCATGGTTTAATTCTGATGTTCATATGCCCATATTATGCACCTTTGGCAGTGGACAGGGGTCATCATGAGCACTATGACCGCTCTGTGGCTACACAGCCATGTACAAAGCACGCTGTGATGCACTGTGTTCTGATACCTTTCTGTCTGGGCCAGCATAACATTTTTCAGCAATTTGAGCTACAGTAGCTCTTTTGTGTAATTGGCCTCTGCTCCGGGCCTCATTTATAAAGCGTGCATACGCACAAGTTTGATCTCAGAGTGTGCGTACGCTTAAAGCCACGGGAACGTTCATATTTATAAACACAGTCTTTGTGTGGAAAAGTGCTTAGAGCCACGTCAGGCTCTGAGCAGACGTACACACTTTTCCTTGCGTCAAATTGGAGCACTGCAGGTATTTGGAAATATAAGCAGCAGCCATGATGATGATGATAATAATAATAATAATAGGCCTAGTAGAATTAGGAATGTACATTTCGGTTAATTTTCCTGACAGATATCAGACGCTGGATAATTGCTTAACTGTAAACAGACAAGATTAGAATGTTAAATAAAAAATAAATTAGATAAAAAAATAAATATATGAATGTCTGAGGCCCGTTAATAATATATGTGCAAATATAACCATAAACAGAACATGAGTTTTGACATGTCATCATGCATCTGCTGCACTTTTGTGAACGGAAAAACAGAATAAAATTGCATATAATTAAATAAATAAGCTTACACTAAATATGTTTCACTTAAATAAAATAATAAAAAAACTGTGAGACAAGTAAGCTATACTGAGTTTTGGTTTGTTTCTGTGATTGGCTTCATAAATTGGCTCCCAAAAATCGTCCCCACACGAACCTCTACCTCCGCTAGCAGGACCCCAACTTTGGCCTCACTAAAGTTCTTTTTCTTGCCACTCGCCATTCTTAAACAACGATAGGCCTAGTAGAATTAGGAATGTACATTTCGGTTAATTTTCCTGACAGATATCAGACGCTGGATAATTGCTTAACTGTAAACAGACAAGATTAGAATGTTAAATAAAAAATTAATTAGATAAAAAAATAAATATATGAATGTCTGAGGCCCGTTAATAATATATGTGCAAATATAACCATAAACAGAACATGAGTTTTGACATGTCATCATGCATCTGCTGCACTTTTGTGAACGGAAAAACAGAATAAAATTGCATATAATTAAATAAATAAGCTTACACTAAATATGTTTCACTTAAATAAAATAATAAAAAAACTGTGAGACAAGTAAGCTATACTGAGTTTTGGTTTGTTTCTGTGATTGGCTTCATAAATTGGCTCCCAAAAATCGTCCCCACACGAACCTCTACCTCCGCTAGCAGGACCCCAACTTTGGCCTCACTAAAGTTCTTTTTCTTGCCACTCGCCATTCTTAAACAACGGTTTTCGACGTTGACTGATGCTCTTTTATATGCTAATGATAATAATTAGGGGCTATTTACAAGGCAGAGATCTGACACCAGTCAGCTGCGCACAATTTCAAGATCATTTGCGATTTATAAATGTCACATCTGGACGAGAGGCGTACACACGTTTTTGTGCGCACGTTCGTTTTCTCTGAATCGCACTTACGCACTTTTGAGAAATAATCTAAGAACAAATTTAGGAAGGTTTATACCCATGTGTATCAATGAGCCCATGACTCAGACGCTGTTTCACCGGTTGTCCTTCCTTGCATCACTTTTGATAGGTACTAACCCCTGCACACTGAGAACACCCAATAAGACTTGCCATTTTGGACATGCTTGGACTCAGGCGTCTAGCCAGTGGTGGACAGTAACAATGTATTTTTACTTGTTATTGTACTTAAGTAAATGTTTCAAGTATCTGTACTTCATCTGAGTATTTTTTATTTGAGAAACTTTCACTTTACTTTACGAGCCGATTCTTTTCAATGAACCTGTTAAATTGGTTTGCAAATCACAGTGAACAACTCATTTGCAAATTGGGCTGATTGGATTGCAGCTGTTCACGTGTCAGCAACTCACTGATTCAAATGATCCAGTCAGAGTGAGTCTCCAGTTCACAAGTCTGACTCAAATGAGCCAAGAACGGGAGATCCTTATTATTGGTGTGAAAAGTAAGTTACTAATGCAACATTTTAGGATTTATTATTGTAAATGAAAATCATATTTAGGTCACAACTGTCAGTTGTTTGTGAACTAAATATGCTGTAAAAGGGCAAGCTGTTTAAGCCCACTGTATGAAATGCTTGAATGGGAGCATGACCACATTTGTGTATTACCATCTCAACGTGGAAGGTTTTAGGTAAAAATTATATATAATGTAAATTAATGCCCATGAATCTTCCCCACTGCCAAAGCAGTTTCAAATGAGTTTCTAGTATGCTTGCATAGCGTTCTTCTTAAAATGGTATACATGTTTCCCTATGTGACATTGAACCATCACTATTTGGCCCTTTTCAAAGTTACTGAGATTTTTTTGTTTGCCCATTTTTCTTCAACTTACTTCAAACAAACAAAATTCAACAACTGACTTGCTTGCTTTGACAGGTGCAATTGTAAAGATAGCATCAATGTTATTCGCCACCTGTCAGTGGTTTTAATGTTGTGGCCAATCAGTGTATGTATTTCTTGCAAAGACATCTAGAAGTCAAATGCACTACCCAGTGCATTTGGAGGCCCTTGGTAGTGCATTGGGTAGTGCATTTCCCAGTGCACTACCACTACACTACAATGCACTACCAAGGGCCTCCAAATGCCAATCATAACATTTTTTGTTATCTCCCTTGTTTAAAAAAGTAGTTTTAATTGATCAGTTGATTAGCAGAGTACTCAATTATCTGAGTTCCCTGCTAATAAAACAAAAAAACAACAGCATTGCTGGTAACCGACATATATGTGGTTTTTGTGTGCTGGTATGATTCCAGCAAAACTTGCGTATGTGTTACATACCACAAATTACTTATTGTGTGTCTGTAGTTAAATAAAGACCAAAGACAATTTTCCAAATTAATTTTAATAAATTATTTAATAAAGAAAAATGCATGTTGTTGGTTGCATGCTCACTGGTTCTGTTACGAATCCTGTCCATGGACTTCCGTCCAATCGCCACCAGAGGTCACTCGTCCATCATATTGACTCTCTCACTACACAGACTGTTACACGTCACCACTGACTACATTTCCCATCATCCATTGCACTGATTGCCCAAAGCTGTATCCAATCACAAACACACTATATTACACTCACTCAGACTCACTCAAACTGCCGAGTATTGTTTAGCGTTTATCACTCACCCAGCGATAGCTACTCTACGGAGCCAGTTCTTGTTTTCCTAGTTTAGTCACAGTCTCGCCTTGTCTGTTTTCCTGTGTTCAGTTTCTTGCCTGTGTTCTTGGATTAGCCTTTTGTCTTTTGACTCTGTTTGCCCCTGCCTGGACTATTTGCCCTGTTGGATTACGTTCGCCGTCGATTGACCCTTGCCTGTTTTTTGGACTATCTTGTGTCTTGCCCGTTCCATACTCGTTTGCTGATGTTCGACCCTGCCTGTGTTTTGAACATGTTTATTAATAAAAGCTTGCAAATGGATCTGCACGTCTCTAGTCCCTGTCGCCCCGTAACAGGTTCACGGTAAAATCCTGTTAAACTGTTAAACACTGCTTAGTTTTCAAATGGTACCAATATATAGAGAGTAAAATTAACACTGACACACTGATGATTGACCATTAGTGATGATATCTGTGGTTAGTAAGCAGAATCACTGAAGATAAGAGGAACAACAAGAACAGAAAAAAAGAATAGAGGAGCAAAAATACAACTGACTTACAGCTACTCAGACTTAAGCCTGATTCTGGTGGGTTTGGAATGACATGAGGGTCAGTAAATGATGACAGAAATTTCATTTTTGGTGAACTTTGGTTCCTGTTGTGAAATCCAAACCTGGGCCACACATTGATGGTAACTTTCCACATATTCATTCATAAAGCACACATTTCATTATGCATTTATTAAGATACTTATTAGCGGAGTGTAATTTTACTTGTTACTGTGTTTTGATTGTTATTTTCTTTAAATAGTTTGTATTGTAAATATTTTTGGTGTAAAATGTTAATGGATTGTTTCCCCCGTTTTGTGTTAGTGGGCCCGCTGTCTGCCTTAAAATACCTGTCTGTTGTCTTAGTTGGGAGGTTAGTCTGGATCTGTTCAGTTCTCCTCAGTTTTTCCTTAGATTGCATTTAGTTTAGCTTTGTTGACCTCCAGTTTGATTATTTGTTGGACTAACTTCATTTATTTTGTTTTCTTTATTTGTGACTCTTTTATTTGTTGGGTCAAAATACCTCCCAACAATTACCTTATAAATAGGTAATTGTTGGGAATACCTTATATTGTTAAAAACATTTGTGCGCATGCCTTTCCACCTGGCCTTATCACACCCATAAATAAAAAGTAAAAAGTTCAGACCACAAATATTTTGTCTTTGCAACAAAGGTTCTATAGTGCGTGAATATAACATTACAGACAAAGAACAACCTTGACGAATACCTCTACAGACCTTAAAAGGAGTGCATAAGCCACCATTTATATTCAGCACACTCTCAACATCACCATAAAGCACTTTCACTTTATCAATAAAATCCTGACAGAATCCATTAGCTTCTAATGTTCTCCACAAATAAGGGTGCTCAACCCTATCAAAAGCTTTTTTTGAAATAAGTCCAATATTAATATTGAGCAACTTGGAGATATCAAAAATATCCCGCATAAGGGTAATATTGTCAAAAATGGATCTACCCGGGACACAATAAGCCTCATCTGCATGCGCCACCTGATCTATTACTTTTGTTAGCCTATTAGCTAAAACCTAAGGAAGCAATTTATAATCGGAGCAAAGGAGCGAGACAGGATGCCAGTTCTTTATTCGCAAAATATCTCCTTTTTGGGGAGGAGAGTGATGACTGCTCTACAGCTACACACTGGCAACCTGCCTGAGGCCAAACTGTCATTTTGTGCCTGCAAAAGATCCTCCCCTACCTATGTACCAAAAAAATTGATAAAAATCAACAGGACCACCGTCAATTCCTGGCACTTTTCCAGAATCCATGCCTTGTAGGACCTTATGCAACTCTAGGCTTAAAGAGCCTGAGAGCTCTGCATTGGCCCCCTCTGACATTTGATTCAGACCTTCAAAAAAGGTACTCTCAGAATCCCATCCTGCTCCCAATTCCTTCTTATACAAGTTTTCATAAAACTTGCAAGCTCTCTCTCATTTTTCTGCATGACTAGTTAAAACATCTCCTCTCTCAGAGCGCAAAGCATGCAGAAAACGTTTTTGTCCTATTTTCTTTTCAAGACTAAAAAAATATTTAGATGGTGCATCCATGTCAAGTCAAGTCAACTTTATTTATATAGCGCTTTATACAATACAGATTGTGTCAAAGCAGCTTTACAGTGTTAAACAGGAAAAATGTGTGCTGATAATGCAAGAGGAAAATAGAAAACAGTCAGTTTATCAGTTAAAGTCAGTTCGTTGTTGATTCAGTGATTGTCATCGTTCAGCTCAGTTCAGTTCTCTTCCAATAGTGTTTGTGGAATCAAGTCAACAATGTTGCCAGAAATTGTGTCCCTAACTAAGCAAGCCAAAGGCGACAGTGACAAGGAGCCAAAACTCCATCGGTGACAGAAATGGAGAAAAAAAAAACCTCTTGTATTTTTACATTGCTGAAGTGTCTCATCTTCATCTAGGCAATTCAAACCCATGAGGTCCACTCTCCTGCATGGTTTAGCTCCATCTCTAATCAATCATATAATGTAATTTATGTAACAACATATAATTTTTTATGCAATCCTGAAAACTTTGGTTAGATTTTTCAAGTGTGTTTGATCAGGGTTGGAGTTAAACACTGCAGAATGGTAGCTCTGCAGGAGCAGGGTTGGACACCCCTGTTTTACCATATGTGAAACCCTGCAAGAAAAAAATCTAGTTAAAAATGCAAAGATGTTGTCAACTAAATGTAATAATATCAGTTTTACATGCACATTTTTTTTAACAAAAATAAATAAATAGAAAGGGGACTGTGTAGAGGGGGCCCAGAGGCCAGGAGGGCCTATAAGGATCCCTAAGGGCCCCGGCCCTTGAATGTGATTTCTGCTGAGGGGGATCCTCTCCCGTTGATGCAATTTATAATCACCCTAGACCACCCACCCCACCCCACCCGTCAGATAATTTTTTTATCAAGGGGGTCCCCCTTCTCTAGACTATGGGGGAACACCATTTGTTGTAAAAAAAGTATGATTAATATATGCGTACTTTCTGCAATGTCTGAATGTCCAGCCCCATGGGTGGACATGTTGGCTTTAGGTCAAACTGACAAAACAGAGCACAGAAAATTTTAACCAAGTCATGTGACCCCCATACTCCAAAAATCCTCAACTATGATAATAATAACAGCATTGGATTACAATTTCTTTCTCATGCCTCCTACAAGAGAGTACAATATGTATCCACATTTATGTCCCCATTTGGCCGTTACAGGTTCTTGTGGATGCCATATGGAATCTCAACAGGCAGTGAGGTCTTTCAGAGATCAATGGAGCAACTGTTTGCTGGACAGCCTTGTGAAATTGTAGTTTATGATATTCTCATCTAGGGCCGGACACGTGAGGAACACAACGATCGTTTGCGAGAGGTACTGAACAAAAGTCGTGCCATTAAGATGAAACTCAACCTTGACAAATGCAGGTTCAGAGTAAATTCGGTCCAGTACGTTAGTCATCTGCTAACTGCTGATGGTGTCAAACCTGACCCTTTAAAAAACTGAAGAGGTATGTGACATGCCAACACCTCAGGACAAACACGCTCTGCAGCAGTTGTTGGGCATGACAAATTACTTATAAAAAACGGGCATCTTCGGGGGTCATCTAGGCAAGAAGGACTCCAGTTAGCGAACAGACTCCACTTCAAGGCATAAGCTTGCCTGGTAGAGGGAGCTCTTGCCTGAGTGATAGTGTCTACCACCGCTGCTGGCAGATCACTTAGGTCTGCCGCGTTCCATCCAGGATCCACACGTGGAGGTTCCAGAGATCTGGACGCAGGTGCCATATGGTGCCCAGCCCCAGATAAAGAAGGTCCTTCCTCAGGGGGATCCGCAGTAAAGCACCTGCTTCTTCTTGGCTGGAGGGACAGGCTTGATTGCATCCTTCACCAGCAGGACAGCAATCTCCTCATGCAGAACAGAAGCGTCTCGGACTGCCACTGAAAATTCGAGAACGTCACTGAACCTGGGGGGGTCGCCTGGTGAACTGGATCGCGTAGCCGAGTCGAACTGTCCAAATGACCCAGCGGGATGGGTTGGGTAACGCAAGTCACGCCCCCAAACTGTACGAGTCGCACCAAAGGGAAAATCGACATAACTGCAGTGGAGCAGCAGTAGGGGGCATCGTCAATGAGAGCTCTTTCTGCTCTTTCTTTGAAAATGTGGTTATGCTGCCCGTTGAGCCAGGGGCAGAACAGAAAGAAAAAGAAAACAAGGATTCTCCACCTGGCCCTCCTCCGGGGGAAGGAGTGGCGCTCTCCCCGCCATCTCCTGGGAAAGTGCAGCACCCAACATCTCCGGGTTGCTGTGTCAGGGCTTCCTCAAGCATTTAGCGGCCGTGTGCGACATGGGGGGTGTCACCATCCCGTGTGAAGCTTGAGGGACCAGCCTTGATGTTATCTCAGCACGGGACTGAGCAGGTGTGGAGGACGCAGTAGGGTGCCCCCGGCAACGAGCAGGCTGTGGCCTAGCCCATGACCGGAACAGTGGCAGGAGGAGGATCACTTTGGGGCGGATGTGCTGGATAGCCTCAGTCTGCTTTTGTACTGCCACGAACTGCTGGACAAAGTCCTCGACAGTGTCGCCGAACAAGCCAGCCTGGGAGATGGGAGCGTCAAGAAAGTGTACTTTGTCAACGTCTCTCATCTCAACCAGGTTGAGCCAGAGATGGTACTCTTGGACCACAAGAGTGGACATCGCCTTCCCAAGGGACTGTGCCTTGCCTAGCGTTGCCCGGAGTGTGAAGTCAGTCGCAGAGTGCAGCTCCTGCATCAACCTTGGGTCGGTACTAGCCGGCAGTCCTCTGCTCGTGGCAGAGAAAAAGGGACGGGTAGTGGCAGAGGGGTCTGTTCCTTTCCCTTTAAGAATGGAGAGACGCGATCGCAGCATTGCCATGGTCATGCACTTGCACCACGAACCATCCACGAACACGTCTTCAGTGTGTTGAATGCCCAGACATGGAAGACAACGCTCGTGGCCATCATGAGAGGACAGGAAACGACCGCAACCAAGAGGACACGGACGGAGCGGCATCTTTAAAAAGACACGAGCCATCCGCAATTTGCTCTTTTAGAGGAAACTGCCAGGGCCATCTGCGCGGTACCACCAGCCAAGACAGCCCTTTTTACAGCACATAGATGAATGGCTTTGTGGCTATGAATGAACATACAACCACTCGGCTCCGAAGCAAAAATCTGAATGAGTGGATGCACGCTGTCGCCATTTATAGCCGTGTGTACGGGGAGTGGCTCGGCATGCAAAATCCACTAACCAATTTTCATTGGGGTTTTCTCTTAAACTCAGAGGTGATTGGGGCTCCCAAGTAAACCACTGATGTCGTCACCACATAACTCGTAGTGACCGACAGATAGGGAAATAGAGTTAAGTGGTATTTCCCTTTATGGCTCCAGTACCCGGATGACGTGACATCAGCGAGACCTATGTTGAAGTGAGGGTGTGCAGTTTGTGAATAAACTGATCAAGCTTCTATGTGTTCCTGCCCATCAAAAACGTACATCTTATAAAGGGAGTGTACAGAGTTTGCAACAGTTCTCTCAAAAAAACATTTAAAGCACAAAAAGCCAAAAGATGCAAATGCAAAACTATGATAGAGATATAATAGAAAGGGGCAAAAACAGAAGCTTGCTGGATGTTGACTGCCTTTAGAGGGGACATGTCAGGAAGGAAAAAAGTGATGCCAAGACAGCAAAATGGACAAAGCCCCTGGATGGCATTGCATTATGGGATAGAGGCTCACTGAATCAGAGAATGGTACAAACTATTAGGAGCTATGAACACCATGCATTGAGTGGCATCACACACTCAAGTGTGGAGATTGCAACGTACCCGAGCAGTGCAGCATGTCTGCTCCTGTTCCTGCACATACCTGGAAATGGTCATGGGTCATGGAGAAAGCACATGTTTTTGGTGGTTATGGATGCTTAGCCTAAGATTAATTTTATTAAAAAAATGCAGCTTCAACAAAGACAATATTAGTACCGAGAAAAGTATTTGTGATTTTTTTTATTTTATTTTATTTTTTAATAAAAAGTGAGATGATTTTGTCTTTAGCTATTATGCCACCAGCACTTTCTAGAAGAGTTCAGATGTAATCCAACAGTAACCACAATCAAAGCCGGACTAAAATCACATCTGTTTAACTGTTATTTTTTATTTCCTATTTTTATATATTTCTTATGTATCATTCATTATTTCGTAATATTATTAATTAAATATTGTAAAATTCTATAAACGTCTTGGTCATCAATTTTATTGATTTCATTTGCATCTGATCATTTGCATCTTAACAGTAATTAGCCGATACAACCCTAACATGATGTAAGGTGTTGGGGTATAACATTTAATCTGAAAAAAATTATAAATATATATTGTTAATGAATGCAAATTCAACCTTTTGATTTTCAGACTTCTTGTAGAGGATGTCTCTCCACTGAGTTAGATGCCTGTGGAATTTCTTTCATATCAGAAAAATTCCAGTAATGAAAACAATCTTGAGGGAACCACTGGAGTACTCTTCAATCCCTGCGATGCTTTATTTAAATCATTATTGAAACAAACACATGTTGATTCGAACAAAGACTAGGCCTTGTCTTCATCATGTAGGTATGCGGCCAGTCCCTGCCCCTCACAAAAAAACTGCATGACTGTATAAGAAAGCGTTTTCTGGTTAAATTTTCTGATAGATTAGCCAGCATTTTTTTAAAGTCATAACATTATAACAAGGATAAGACCTACATACCTTTGGTGATCTCCTCCTTTTTGTGTGGATAATCCTTTCCCGTCTCCATGGTTTCCTCCGGTGTTGGACATTGCTCCCTAAATCTGTTGAGTATGTCGCTGTATATGTTTTGACATGACTCCCAGTTGACATTTTTAACTGCCAGGGCCGATTTGTAATCATTAGTTACTTTGAGTAACAATTCCACCACGTCATCTGTCCACACAAAAACATCCTTGCTTTTCCTCGCCATAATGCTCTTGTTGTACCGGCCGGTCTGTGACTACTAACCAACTGCATAGTGAACAAGCAACTTCCTGTTTACACTTTTATGCACATGCCCAGGGTGCATGAATTGTCATGTGACATGCGCTTTTGGTCGTGTAGAGTGGACGGAGATCTTTTCTGAAACGCAGTGGAAATGCAATTAAGGTCGAGGATCATTTTCATTTTAAAACGCACTAGTGTATACATAGCCTCATGTCTTGAAAAAAAATGTTTCATTTGTGTTTCTTTAACTTGATTTTTATAAATCAAACTTTTTGTTGTATGAAGATCACAATTGTATAAAGCATTATCATGCACAGGCTGCAGGTATAATCACTATTGTCTGATTCGCTTCAGTCCTGAGATAACACATAGAAAACAGCAACACTTGAGTGAAATATTTTAATCTCAGTCACACCGTACTCATTAACCCAGAAAGGAATCAGAGGAATTTGGAATGTCACATTGTCTTATGGGAGTTTTTTTCTGCATTCTTTGCAGATCACAAATGTTGGTTCACAATAATGCAACCTGATATTATTGCATGTACATTAGTGGCTCACATTTGCATGTCCATTTACAGAATTTCAACCACTGGCCACAACTGAATTAAATTCAGCCACAGCTAATTTGTTGCTGTTGTTTTGAGTGTGCCATGATAAAACAATTTGTCTATTGCTTTGGTCACACTTTATTTTAAGGTCCAATTCTCGTTATTGACAAACCATTTACTATGACTTTTGCCTCGATAAACTCCTAATGTGCTGCTTATTAATAGTTAGTAAGGTAGTTGTTAAGTTTAGTTATTGGGTAGAATTAGGGATCTAGAATATGATCATTCAGAATATGTGCTTTATAAGCACTAATAAACAGCAAATGTTAATAATAGGCATGCTAATAAGCAACTAGTTAATAGTGAGAATTGCACTTTAGTATAGAGTCCCTATACTAAAGTGTTACCATTGCTTTTAAGCTGTAAACCCAATCCTACATTTGATTTTAAGACACTTACAGTTACAGTAAATTGTGTGTGATGTCTGCCACGAACAGCAGTAGTTTTGTATGTGTGAAAATTTATTTTTTTCCGTTGTGTTCATTTGTTTGTTTGTTTATTTCAGTGTTTTTATAGCACTTTTCACAATACGCAGTTTCAAAGCAACAGAAATCTGGATATAATTATAGCAGTTAAATTATTCTTTAATTATGCGGTTAAATGGAAATCTGTAAGGTTTGAAATTTTAATAATATGGTGTAGTGACGAAACTGTTTATTTTTATTTTTTGGTTATGTGCCATGGTTTATTGATGCATATAAATTACAGAGTTTAAAAAGTTGGTTATTTTTGAAGGGGACTCAAAGATGTTTTGCCTAAATTAAGGCCAAATTGTCTTAATATGGGGACTTTTTGTACTTGGCGTTTTGGTGCACTGAAAAATCATACGGTAATATCATAATTATTAAATGATATTACATCCTCCACATAGTATTTCCGGTTTCATCTGGGACAGAGAGCATCTCTTACTTAGATATTCAACTGCAGCAAGCCCACTGATCTACCACTTATCATCAT
>NW_015506359.1:308143-311672 GCF_001515645.1 Sinocyclocheilus grahami
CGAGCCATCCGCAATTTGCTCTTTTAGAGGAAACTGCCAGGGCCATCTGCGCGGTACCACCAGCCAAGACAGCCCTTTTTACAGCACATAGATGAATGGCTTTGTGGCTATGAATGAACATACAACCACTCGGCTCCGAAGCAAAAATCTGAATGAGTGGATGCACGCTGTCGCCATTTATAGCCGTGTGTACGGGGAGTGGCTCGGCATGCAAAATCCACTAACCAATTTTCATTGGGGTTTTCTCTTAAACTCAGAGGTGATTGGGGCTCCCAAGTAAACCACTGATGTCGTCACCACATAACTCGTAGTGACCGACAGATAGGGAAATAGAGTTAAGTGGTATTTCCCTTTATGGCTCCAGTACCCGGATGACGTGACATCAGCGAGACCTATGTTGAAGTGAGGGTGTGCAGTTTGTGAATAAACTGATCAAGCTTCTATGTGTTCCTGCCCATCAAAAACGTACATCTTATAAAGGGAGTGTACAGAGTTTGCAACAGTTCTCTCAAAAAAACATTTAAAGCACAAAAAGCCAAAAGATGCAAATGCAAAACTATGATAGAGATATAATAGAAAGGGGCAAAAACAGAAGCTTGCTGGATGTTGACTGCCTTTAGAGGGGACATGTCAGGAAGGAAAAAAGTGATGCCAAGACAGCAAAATGGACAAAGCCCCTGGATGGCATTGCATTATGGGATAGAGGCTCACTGAATCAGAGAATGGTACAAACTATTAGGAGCTATGAACACCATGCATTGAGTGGCATCACACACTCAAGTGTGGAGATTGCAACGTACCCGAGCAGTGCAGCATGTCTGCTCCTGTTCCTGCACATACCTGGAAATGGTCATGGGTCATGGAGAAAGCACATGTTTTTGGTGGTTATGGATGCTTAGCCTAAGATTAATTTTATTAAAAAAATGCAGCTTCAACAAAGACAATATTAGTACCGAGAAAAGTATTTGTGATTTTTTTTATTTTATTTTATTTTTTAATAAAAAGTGAGATGATTTTGTCTTTAGCTATTATGCCACCAGCACTTTCTAGAAGAGTTCAGATGTAATCCAACAGTAACCACAATCAAAGCCGGACTAAAATCACATCTGTTTAACTGTTATTTTTTATTTCCTATTTTTATATATTTCTTATGTATCATTCATTATTTCGTAATATTATTAATTAAATATTGTAAAATTCTATAAACGTCTTGGTCATCAATTTTATTGATTTCATTTGCATCTGATCATTTGCATCTTAACAGTAATTAGCCGATACAACCCTAACATGATGTAAGGTGTTGGGGTATAACATTTAATCTGAAAAAAATTATAAATATATATTGTTAATGAATGCAAATTCAACCTTTTGATTTTCAGACTTCTTGTAGAGGATGTCTCTCCACTGAGTTAGATGCCTGTGGAATTTCTTTCATATCAGAAAAATTCCAGTAATGAAAACAATCTTGAGGGAACCACTGGAGTACTCTTCAATCCCTGCGATGCTTTATTTAAATCATTATTGAAACAAACACATGTTGATTCGAACAAAGACTAGGCCTTGTCTTCATCATGTAGGTATGCGGCCAGTCCCTGCCCCTCACAAAAAAACTGCATGACTGTATAAGAAAGCGTTTTCTGGTTAAATTTTCTGATAGATTAGCCAGCATTTTTTTAAAGTCATAACATTATAACAAGGATAAGACCTACATACCTTTGGTGATCTCCTCCTTTTTGTGTGGATAATCCTTTCCCGTCTCCATGGTTTCCTCCGGTGTTGGACATTGCTCCCTAAATCTGTTGAGTATGTCGCTGTATATGTTTTGACATGACTCCCAGTTGACATTTTTAACTGCCAGGGCCGATTTGTAATCATTAGTTACTTTGAGTAACAATTCCACCACGTCATCTGTCCACACAAAAACATCCTTGCTTTTCCTCGCCATAATGCTCTTGTTGTACCGGCCGGTCTGTGACTACTAACCAACTGCATAGTGAACAAGCAACTTCCTGTTTACACTTTTATGCACATGCCCAGGGTGCATGAATTGTCATGTGACATGCGCTTTTGGTCGTGTAGAGTGGACGGAGATCTTTTCTGAAACGCAGTGGAAATGCAATTAAGGTCGAGGATCATTTTCATTTTAAAACGCACTAGTGTATACATAGCCTCATGTCTTGAAAAAAAATGTTTCATTTGTGTTTCTTTAACTTGATTTTTATAAATCAAACTTTTTGTTGTATGAAGATCACAATTGTATAAAGCATTATCATGCACAGGCTGCAGGTATAATCACTATTGTCTGATTCGCTTCAGTCCTGAGATAACACATAGAAAACAGCAACACTTGAGTGAAATATTTTAATCTCAGTCACACCGTACTCATTAACCCAGAAAGGAATCAGAGGAATTTGGAATGTCACATTGTCTTATGGGAGTTTTTTTCTGCATTCTTTGCAGATCACAAATGTTGGTTCACAATAATGCAACCTGATATTATTGCATGTACATTAGTGGCTCACATTTGCATGTCCATTTACAGAATTTCAACCACTGGCCACAACTGAATTAAATTCAGCCACAGCTAATTTGTTGCTGTTGTTTTGAGTGTGCCATGATAAAACAATTTGTCTATTGCTTTGGTCACACTTTATTTTAAGGTCCAATTCTCGTTATTGACAAACCATTTACTATGACTTTTGCCTCGATAAACTCCTAATGTGCTGCTTATTAATAGTTAGTAAGGTAGTTGTTAAGTTTAGTTATTGGGTAGAATTAGGGATCTAGAATATGATCATTCAGAATATGTGCTTTATAAGCACTAATAAACAGCAAATGTTAATAATAGGCATGCTAATAAGCAACTAGTTAATAGTGAGAATTGCACTTTAGTATAGAGTCCCTATACTAAAGTGTTACCATTGCTTTTAAGCTGTAAACCCAATCCTACATTTGATTTTAAGACACTTACAGTTACAGTAAATTGTGTGTGATGTCTGCCACGAACAGCAGTAGTTTTGTATGTGTGAAAATTTATTTTTTTCCGTTGTGTTCATTTGTTTGTTTGTTTATTTCAGTGTTTTTATAGCACTTTTCACAATACGCAGTTTCAAAGCAACAGAAATCTGGATATAATTATAGCAGTTAAATTATTCTTTAATTATGTGGTTAAATGGAAATCTGTAAGGTTTGAAATTTTAATAATATGGTGTAGTGACGAAACTGTTTATTTTTATTTTTTGGTTATGTGCCATGGTTTATTGATGCATATAAATTACAGAGTTTAAAAAGTTGGTTATTTTTGAAGGGGACTCAAAGATGTTTTGCCTAAATTAAGGCCAAATTGTCTTAATATGGGGACTTTTTGTACTTGGCGTTTTGGTGCACTGAAAAATCATACGGTAATATCATAATTATTAAATGATATTACATCCTCCACATAGTATTTCCGGTTTCATCTGGGACAGAGAGCATCTCTTACTTAGATATTCAACTGCAGCAAGCCCACTGATCTACCACTTATCATCAT
>NW_015506359.1:314247-318531 GCF_001515645.1 Sinocyclocheilus grahami
GAGCGAGGCCGGTGGAGTAATTGCGAATGCGCGACACCTGCGCCACTCACCGGTCTCGAGTCTCACGGAGGAGCTCCGGAAGGATACAAAGGAGGAGTGACGACAGGGAAAGACAAGAGAGGACCAGGCCTGGAGTTTATTTTGTGTTTTGGTTTTGTTTGTGCGCGACAGTCGTCCGCGAGGGGCTGTCGCGCTGTTTTGTGTTTATTTTATTATTAAAGTTTCTTTGAGTGTTCGCCGGTTCCCGCCTCCTTCTTCCCGACCTACAAACTATGTTACAATCATATTGAGCAAAACCCAAAAACAATGGTAGATCTACAACGGTAGATTAGTAGCTTAATAGTACACACATAGGCTTATCACCATGTTAGTTGTAGTGGGTAACTTACTATCCAACAAGCTACAGTTTTAAACCAGCTACCAAACAAGCTAATGTTATAATTGCTAATATAGAGGACTCATGGAAAACTGTTTTTTGTTTTTTTGTCATGGCTGATTTATTAATGACTCAGCATCATCTGTGTTAAAGAGAAAATAATTACTTCATCCGATGTTTAAACTGAATAGAATAGACTTACTGGAGTTCCACAACTACTGAAGAACTTTGTTTTCTCCCACGGCACTTGTGTGTGTGGATGAGGTAAAGGGGGAAAGCAGGCAGTGGACCAAAGCACTGTTAGGCAAGGGAGGGGGACTCAAAATGTTTCTAAACTTAAAAGGCTTTTTTTGCCCCATTTGCGTTTGTATTGTTTTACTACTTACACAGTTATTTTAAGTATATATCATTATTATATTATTTACAATACACAATGAGCTTTCAGGATAAGCATCCCAAGGGTAGGAAGGAATGCTAAAAGGCTAATATTGAAAACAAATATTTTCATCCATCCAAACAATTTGTGAAGCAAAAAGCAACAATGAGAAATTTAATTATTTTTCATTGCTAATATTGTTTATTGCATACCTGGCTTATTTAAAGAAAAGGTAATGCAAGTATGTTTTGAAACAGAAAATAAAGAAATATTGGTAACACTTTACAATAAGGTTCCATTAGTTAATAACATGAACAAACAATGAACAATACATTTATTACAGTATTTATTAATCTTTGTTAATGCTAATGAAAATACAGTCGTTCATTGTTAGTTTATGTTAAAGGGGTCATATGATGCGATTTCAAGTTGTTCTTTCTCTTTGGAGTGTTACAAGCTGATTGTGCATAGATAAGATCCCTGAAGTTGCAAAGACTAAAGTCTCAAAACCAAAGAGATATTCTTTATCAAAGTTAAGACTCTGCCACGCCCCTTTAAGATCACTTACAACAGAACAGCAATGCATTTTATGGACGACCGTTTCGTGAACCTAGGAGAGGAGGTCATTCTGACTTTGCTATGACAATCTGGCGCTTCTGAATCAGCTACTGTTTTGTTATTAGTTTAAGTATTTGCTATTGACTGTTCAAATGCGGAGTTTTGCATCGTGTGTGTGTGTGTGAGTGAGAGAGAGAGAGAGAGCGCGAGAGAGAGAGCGATCTGCTTCTGCTGTCTCCCACTCAACACGCTTTACAGCAGAACCTGGACCTGCTAGAGCAATACTGCGTTAGTAAATGTTGAAATTAACATTAGCTAAGATTAGTAAATGCTGTAGAAGTTTGATTGCAACATATAATCATTGCTGTTAGTGTTCATAGTCTGTTTGATTATGTCATTAACTGAATTTTACCATACATTTCTGCCATAAGTACATCAATCTGACATGGTCACCACTGACAAGCTACTACTAAATATATTGTAGAAACGTAATTTTCTGTAAAGCTGCTTTGCAACAATTTGTATTGTGAAAAGCGCTATACAAATAAACTTGAATTTAATTGAAAAAAAAGTATTGTTCATGCTTAGTTCATGTTAACTAAAGTAGTTAAATAATGAACCTTATTGTAAAGTGTTACCAAAATATTAACCAAAGAAATTAAATAATAAAACGAAAAATGTATTATAGCCTTTCGACTAAAAATCTGTCATCATTGCTTTTGGCTGCACTAATTTTGGTTGGATAGATGAAAATAACCGTTCATTTTCATCAGTTATTTTATCTATGGCTTGTTATACTGTATCTAGCTGGCTTTCATACAACATAGGATTAGGGTTAGGCATGTGTCACGGACAGGGTGTACTAGAGAGCAGGCAAGACGACGAAGATGACGAAATAAAGGATATTTAATGATTTAAACAAACGGAAATCCAGACAGGGTAGCCACAAACATCCAGGGTAACATTCACAGGAACATTGACAATAACCGACAAACTAGACTAAAAGAGGCAGGAACTAATATAGGGTGGATAACGAGGGGCAGACAGGTGAGCACAATAAGATTATTAACTGATAATGAGGACAGGAACAACCAAATAAGGACACAGAGGGAGAAACCACAAGCGACAGTCCACAGGTGTGTGACAGATCGGAAGGCGCATCCTTGTGCCGTGAAGACAGAGGGAGGGATGGAGGAGGACTTAAGTGGAGGACAAAGGAGTGGATGTGGGATGGAGACAGGGGAAGGCAAAGGGCAGGCAGGCAGATATGATAGGTAGAGGCTCCGGCAAAGGACGGATAACCGGGAGGAGGCCGGCAGACAGAGACCAGGGTGGCGACGAAGGAGGGAGGAACCAGGGAGGAGACAGGAGGGACCCGGAGCAGGAGGAGCTCAGCAGGACCCAGGCCACAGCGGCCCACGGTGGAGCCGACGGTGGGAGGAGCCATGGAGGAGGGATAGCTGCCGACTCCAGGGGGTCGACCAACGGCGGGGGAGCGACTGAGGACCAAGGTGGAGCTGGCGGGAGGAAGGAGCCCAACGGACCCGGTGGGACAGAGCGACAAGGCGCATCCAGAGGAGAGGAGTCCAGAGGCGATGGCGGGTCGACGCCCGACCAAGGTGGATCCGGAGGGACGAGGGAGCCCGATGGAGCTGATGGATTGATGGGTGACGGTGGAGGCGAGGGAGCTAGGAGCCGAGGTGGAGCCACTGGGTCTACGGACCGAGGCGGAGTCCCGGCTTCGGAGGTCAGAGGCGGAGGTGAGGGAGACTCCGACCATGGCGACACTGGAGGATGGCAGTCCCGCGGGGCTTGCACCGCAATGATGGTGGGCTGAGGGCGAGCAGAGGGGCTGCCAGCTGACAGTGGTGGAGGTGGCTGGAGCGGATGGGAGGGCATTTTTGAGGAGCGGGCACTGGAGAGAGCTCTTGGGCTGGAGCCCTTCCTGGGCTTAAGGAGAAATCAGGAGCCCTTCCTGGGCTAAACGAGGAATCAGGAGCCCTTCCCGGGCCAAACGAGGGATCAGGAGCCCTTCCCGGGCCAAACGAGGGATCGGGAGCCCTTCCCGGGCCGAATTGGGGATCGGGAGCCCTTCCCGGGCCGAATTGGGGATCGGGAGCCATTCCGCTCCCGAGGCTCGACAGGGCTCCCGAGGCTCGGCAGGGGATCGGGAGCCATTCCGAGGCTCGACAGGGGAGGCTCCACGGCTTGCTCCCTCGTGGTGGGCACTGTCACTGGCTCTCGCACCTGGTCTGACGGGTTGGGCTCAACATCCGAGGCGATCCTCTGCTCAGTCGCTTGGCTTTGCTCTGGCTCGTTGATCGCGATGGGAAATGGCTCTCCGTCCTCGGTGGGCTCAGGCTGATGCTCCGTACCGTGGGGAGATGGTGGGCTGGGCTCTGGGTCCGAAGTGGCTCCGGCGAGATCCTCCACGGGGCCGATGGTGAGTGGCGACCCGTTTCTTGCCAGAGTCCATTCCACAAAAGGCGGCAAATTCCTCCCGAGGACCATCTTCGGACGACCGCGCTCTGCACTCGGTGTTCAGACTTCCCTCATAGAAAGCGCAGAGTGCGTCGTCCGGATAGCTGGTGACATTAGCGACCATCAGGAACCGTCTGGTATGGTCCTCGAGAGTCCTGCCTTCCTGCTCCAGCAGGAGGAGGAGGAATTCGGGGCGCGTGAAGGGATCCATGGGGTCAACACAACAGAAAGAAAAACACTGAGGAAAAAAACAGAAAACAAACGGAGGAGAGAACACGGAAGTTAAACTCTTTTGGGTCGGTTATTCTGTCACGGGCAGGGTGTACTAGAGAGCAGGCAGGACGACGAAGATGACGAAATAAAGGATATTTAATGATTTAAACAACCGGAAATTCAGACAGGGTAGCCACAAACATCCAGTGTAACATTCACAGGAACATTGACATGGACAATGTAGCGTCTGGACCAATCCAACACACTATATATTCTCTTT
>NW_015506360.1:0-1928 GCF_001515645.1 Sinocyclocheilus grahami
GAGATATTAGCATGTTTCTCCATGTGATGCATCACAGTTTGTGAAGCGGAAAAGTGCTTCATCATCGCTTAGCTGTGACTGACAGCATGTGCTAAAGATTTACACATCTAAAGACTGACTGGAACAACTGTGTTCTTTAATCAAGAAAAGAGGAAGAAATGGGAGCAGAAAAATCTTAACTTAACTCTGTGGCTCTCAACTGGTTCCGCTTCAGATTTTAATTGTATGAATAAACTGCATAGACCTGACAATGTATACAAACATTTACAATTTTGTAAATGCATAAATTACAATAGATAAGAAATGTACCAGTCAAATACAGATTGAGCCAAGATAATATCGGTGTAAATAACACTAACGTTAGGTAAAGTCCCAGTAAACCCACTATATGAGAACCACTGAATTATTTACTTCAATTACCATCTGAAAATGTAAGCAATGTTCTAATTTTACTACTAATATAATTCATAATAAATTATAAACAGAATATAAAAACTTATAGAAATATAAAAGCGTGCACAACCATGCACTCCTCTTTTAACAACTGTTCACTTTATTTAAAAAAGAAAACACACTTTACAGACTCCACAACGATACTAATTTCTTCTCTGAAAACAAAGATGTCTACACAAAATGGTATTGGTGCAACCCTGCTTGTCAAGAATGTAGACACCAACAGTATAGAGCTAAAGAATCAGCAACTGAACACAAATCTCACAGGTTAATAGAGCTGTCAAAAAACACGGCTAGACTTTTGGGCCCAAATCCATTCCAGACTAGCTTGTATTATTATACAATTTATGATTCTAGTTATTTATTGAAGAATGACCCTATGCAAGAGTCCATAGAGTGGCTGTGTGAGTCACAGCACACTGCTACAGGAGTTTCACCCCCGGTTGGGTCGACGCTCAATATACAAAACCGGTTGTTAATATTTCATGGGTGTGAATGCACGCCATTGGTATTTCGACTTTAGACACCTCGATGTGCCCTCTCTTTGCCACTATTCCTTTCACTCTTTTTCTACCTTCCCCTCTCCATCGATAGGCTGTCCGCACTTTGGCTTGAATCGAACAGCGACACTCTGTCATTACAGTCTTTTATGCCTGCAACTGCAACATTATGATGGCTTTGTCTACTGTCGAGGCTTCCCCTCCCGGCTCAATCTTTTCCACATCATGTGTTTACTCACATTGATCTCCAATCATCATGACCACACACAGGTGGATTATGGGACCTGGAAAGGACTATGCAAATTTGTTGAACAGATATAGAGCTGGACAACAGGATCAATGAGGAAAAGCCTTAAAATGATCCCTGACAACTGGCCTCATGTAATGACTTAACATGATTGGATCTTTCTGAATAGACTTGCAAAACATTCAAGGTCTACATTGTATCAGTTCAATCCTTACCTTAGAGTTGCATGCTATGCAGTTTAAGCTACAGGAATGCTAATTCTATTTTTGCACTTTTTTTTTCAATTCAGCCAGAATGCCTTAAAGTGACAGTACATTTATAATGATGTAAATGTTCTTATGAACATATTCTAGTAGTGATATACTGTTTCAGTTTTTGTTAATATTTTGGATTATACTTTATATTTATATTTTCTGTTTTCATTTTAGTTTTAGTTAAAAATTTTAGTATTTTTCTTTCTTTTTTCTCTTTTATCTCTTTGTGCTTTTAGTAATTTATTGTATTTCAAGTAATGAATATGCTTTTTTATGGTTTCAGTTTTATTTTTAGTTAATAATAACCCTTGTTTCCACAAAAATATTAAGCAATACTTCTAATAAGATTCTAATGAAATTATTGTGTACCAAATCAGCATATTAGGTGATTTCTGAGACTGAAGACTGGAGTAACGATGCTGAAAATTTAGCTTTGCCATCACGGGAATAAATTACATTTTAAAATATATTAAA
>NW_015506360.1:1938-3122 GCF_001515645.1 Sinocyclocheilus grahami
TATATATATATATATAATTATTGTCAAGGTGTGCAGTCGAGAGGCTTCTGACAAAAACATAAAAAAATCTTACCAACCCCAAATTTTTGAACAGTAGTGTGGTTCATTTTAACATATATCCATTTAGTTCTGCAAATTGTCACTTTTTAATTCAAGCTTAAATTCTTGCTGATTTTTCCCATCATCATGCATTTATAACTCATGATGGAATGATCTTGAAAATGGTTTGAATGAGAAAATGGAAAAAATAGAAATTCTCCACATTCCAGGCCAAATCCTGAAACTCTTCTTCCCACTTTGACTTTGATAAAAATCCAGGTTGTTTTTTATAAAGCTAGCCAATCAGATTCAAAGTTGCCATTTTCAGTCTGTCTGTGACAGAGTAATAATGACAGAATTGTTAAGAAGAATAAAACCAAGCTGATGGCGTCAGCAGTGGAGCAGATCTACATGTGTCTATGACTGGCAGTCATTTCTAATGGTTGTGTACCTGCAGTGAAGAGTGTTTTGATTGATGACTACAGTGTGTGGTAAACGCTGTCCTCCACAGCATGTCTGTACAGTGGGATACCGGAGCGGGTCACAGGCCCAGCGCCAGCGGGCAGATCAGGTGGACTGGGCACAGTCTGTTGTCTGCTGTGAATCAGTAACAGGTTCAAGTGGTGGCACAGCTTGTTAGTAAACCACCTGTCAAGCAAGTGATGGAACGATGTTATATAAAGAAGATGAGGGATAATTCTAGAACGGAATAAACAAAAGCAGCATACAGTATGTATATTGTTCCCTTTATCCCAATTTAGCATTTCAAACACTTTTTGTATTTATGGTTTATGTATGGTTGAGTAAATGATAGGAACAAATGGCTTCTGCAACAACTTTCCTTTCATCTGAAATCACCAACGGCACTTAAGGTTTCAGTAGGGAAGATGGCCAAACTTGCATTAAGTCTGACTTTATTCTGTTTCACACTTCTCATGATCCAATTATTCCCTGAAGAATAAAATCTGAGGTTGAGGCACTCAAATTATTAAAACTAAAATTGAAATAAAATAAAGCTAAATAGAAATTAAATTATTTTTTATTAAAATATTAATAAATAATATAATAGTATTGAAATAATTATAAAATAACACATATAAAGGATATATATACAGTGGGTACGGAAAGTATTCAGACCCCCTTAA
>NW_015506360.1:9819-13159 GCF_001515645.1 Sinocyclocheilus grahami
GAAAAGCAGAGGCTGACAACGAGCGAAAACGAGCAGAAATATTTGCGCGCTATCAGTGTGCGAATTACAGGAGTTTAATTCGTATCTACATGAATATGTGCCTTAGCCTACCACTGAAATTACCTGAGCAGTTGAATTATGTTTCTAAAAAACCTTGCATATTCAATAACGTGCAATTAGTGCATAATTATTTCAGAATTTTCATAGGATAAAAGTCAAAACTGTTACAATTTAAGATGTTTTAAAATCTACATTTTCTGCTCTGCCTCAGCTCCGCCTTCTAACAGCGCTCATCAATATCAAAATGATTGAGATGACCAATCAAATCAAAGAAGCGCCTTACTGTTCACAGAAATCGAGCGTGCATTTCACCACGGTGCTTCAGTGAAGGTACGAAGTAGCTAAACGTGTACTAGCTATTTTACAATTGTTTTGCAATGTCATAAACGACCAACAATGTCCAGTGAATTGAATTGAATGTAGGCCTGTCATTTGTGATTCATGTCATTCATAGCCATGGTCTAAGTTAATTGAATGTGACGACAATAGTATTTTTCTGTTTTGCGTTTTCAACATTTTAGGAATACAAATAAAACTGAATGGTGCATATTTTAAAATAAAAATATTATTTGCAGTTCAGATTGATTACTTTGCAAAAAATAATATTCTTGTTCTTTTTTCTTCTTTTAATTTATTCCCCTAAATCAATTTAAGTAGAGTAGACATTATTACGGCCTTGTTTGGTATAAATAAATACAAAACATGGTTAAAAGAATCACCAGAGTAGAAATAATGATCCAGAGAAAGAGAACAATGAGGGCCATTTTTTACTATTCAGTAAAAAAAAAAAAGTTTATTTTGTTGCGAAAGTTAATGATATTCTATGGTTCACTATAGGCTGTCCACGAAAGCATGATATTGCACTTTTTTCAATGTACATATATCAACAACACTGCAATAATTTGCATAGTTAAAATAGCAATATCTACAGTCTAAATTTCTAGACTGTATCCCACCCTCCAAATTGCCCACACAGGATATCTGCCAGCCCACCCTTCTATAGCGATTAAGAACCGGGCCTGTTTCTGATGATTTTTTTGTAAAAAGTGTATAGGTTCGCTAGAGACCCGAGGTATGTAAATGTGTAAGTATTTTTTCCTGCACAACTATATTTACATATCTGATGACTCAATATGTGCAATGCATCTTTTTTCCTCAAGGTGGCACTGTTTGATACACAATGATGACATGACGTTTCACTCATAATTACTGCAGGCATAAAACAAATGAATGAATTACTGCACTCATAATTACCGCAGGAATAAAACAAATGAAAGAAAACTAATATTATTAGCAAAAATTGAAGTGGTTTGAATGGCTTTACTGCAGAGCAATTACTATATGCAATGAAATATAAATGTCACTGTCATTTGATGCTGGATGTGGTGAATAAGCTGCCAGTGATCAAAATATTGATTTTGAAGTCATTGAAAATGATAGTTTTGAGAATATGGTAGAGATTGTGAATATGAGCTAGATAATGGATGTAGGCCTACTGTGTAAAGTGCGCTCTGACGATGACAGCGATGGTAAACTCATCTGCTCAAATTGAACCCTTCTAAGTTTAAAAAGGTAACGAAATAAGCTTTATTTTATTCTTCTGTGATTGTTCTTAAAATATCAAGAGAGTTTTTTTGCTATTGCAGCAGTTAGAGATCCATCTGTGCTGTATATATAGGTCCGGGTCGCTAAAGACCCGAATATGTAATAATGATTGGCGAAACATTCATGCATTTAAGGGTTAATCGTGAATCTCAGTTTCTCCACTTCCTCTTGGACGTGATCTAACTCCCGTTTCCTCTCCAAACTGCAGGGGCCAGTCAATGCGTGTGTGGCAGAGCACGAAGACCCAGGCTGTTATGAAACCCTCCAGGACTCTTCTGATGGTTCCAGGATTCAGTGTCCATTTCTGGCCCCCTCCACACCCGTACCTGGTGGTGCCCCGGAGCGTGTGAGGAGCATATGCCCATGAGGGCAGCGGGGGGCTGTGCGGGCAGACAAGAGAGGTACAGGCACTTTGGCACTGGAGGATAGAAGCACAATGAAAGATGCCCGATTGGTTCTCTCCCTGCAGGTTTTTAATTGGTTAGTGAGAGTACACCTGAGCCCTGTGGAGGCTGAGTGCACATAATGCCCAAAATACGGCACGTGCAGAGATCCAGCCTCAGGATACGTCAACACATTGCCCACGCGCGGATACACAAACACAAAAACAAATCCCAAGCTCTTTCAAATAAAAGCAAATTAACTATGAAAGCAGACGCTTTTATGCAATTACTCTGACCTTGCTAAAACAACAAACAAAGATATTTCTGATGACACAGAAAGCAAACAAAGCAGATGAGTTTAGAAAACTAAAAACATAAAATTAAGTTAATTGGTTGGAGCCATGAAATAATCTGATTCTGAATGCATTGTTTATATGCAGCGTAAACACTGCAATTGGTCTTTCAAAAGAGGACGATATCTGCTTCGTCATGCCTGGAGCTGATCCGTGCTGGTTGCTGAGGAAAAACTACAACTTTGCGCTGTGGATCGCCGGACCGGCTTTCACCGTGGATGAAGTGGAGTCCAGCCTGGGTTCGTCACATGTGGTTGCCGCAAGCCCGCCCGCCTCGCCGTTCTTTAGCCCACTGGCCGCCGCTCACTCTAGCCCCCGGCCTCTGCTCACTCTAGGCCACCGTGTGTGACGCTGTGTTTCGTTGTGAAAGTGAAACTACTTTGTTTGGTCTTCCAAAAATTGACACGACTAGAAATCAGTGGTTAAGTTGTATTTACAACACTGTTCCAGAACACTTCAACTCAAATATTCAGATGTGTGCAGCACATTTTATGGAGGACTGTTTCCTGATCCTGGGAGAGTAGACTACAATGCCAGCTGTTCTGACTCACAGACTGTAAGTAAGCTTTTTATATTTAAAGCGTTTTTATATTTTATATATTTAAAGCAAGTTTTTTGGGCAGTGTAGAGTAGGGCTTGTTGTTTGTCATTTATCAGATCACAAATGCAGACATGGTTTTATGTTTACGCGGCGCGATGCACGCAACGCGTAAAAAGACAGTATAAGTCATTATAATCCATAATTATGTCCCCACTGGATGCAACGAATGCCTCGTTTATAATGGGTTTTCATGTTTTTGAATCATCGCTCCGGCCGGACAGGGCATCATCACAGTATGGTGAGGGGTGACCTTAAACCACATTTCATTACACCAAATACACAAAATAATGTTCTTTTTAGCAACATCATATGACCCCTTTAATGTTTAAATGTTTAGA
>NW_015506360.1:20444-21338 GCF_001515645.1 Sinocyclocheilus grahami
ACTTACAGTCGCTGATTCAGAAGCGCCAGATTGTCATAGCAAAGTCAGAATTGACCCTTTTTTTTTTATAAATAGCCTTTGTGCACAGCTAGCCTTGTACTCTTCTAGGTTCAAAAAAACTGTCATCCATAAAATGCGTTGCCCAAATTCGAACATCTGGGTTGTGCTGTTCTGTTGTAAATAAATCTTAACCAATGATTCCTAATTGCATCTACTTCCGGAAGGCCAAATAAAGTGCTTTTGCTTTCGCACTGAAGCAGCGTCTCCCTGACATGGCTGCATCAACACGACTGCTGTTCCTGAAACCACGCCTTCTTTCTTTGCGTGCACATTTGGGTGGCATTATGCTAATATTTCCACATAGTGACGTAGATATGTGGGGGCTGTCACGGTGTGTGGAGGCAGGCAGGACGACGAGGACGACAAGGATTCCAATAATGACTTTTAATGTCGACACAACAAGGCAGATTCAGGTAGGTGAGACACACACACTCGGGGTAACATTCACAATAACCAACCACTAAAGCTCAGACAGACAGGAACTAATATAGGGTGGATAATTAGTGGCAGACAGGTGAGCACAATGAGGATAATTAACTAATGATTAGTACGGGCTAAACCAACAAAACGGGAAGAAACCATAATAAACAGTCCACAGGTGCGTTACATTACTCCCCCCTCCCGGAAGGTGCGTCCTCGCACCGTATTCACACCCCTGGTAAGGGATAACGTATACAGATCAAATGTAAAGAAATGTACCATAATCGCAGCTTCAGCTTTCAAAGTAAATATCAAGACAGTTCATAATGTCGTTAGTTTTACCATCAGTTCAAGCCTGAAAGGGCAACAGAGTCGCGTGACGGACACAGTGATGATGCAGTACACAAGTCGCGG
>NW_015506360.1:21348-22703 GCF_001515645.1 Sinocyclocheilus grahami
AGCCAGGGAGACGACAGGAGGGAACCGGAGCAGGAGGAGGAGCCAGGTGGGACCCAGGCCACAGCCAAAATCACGGCCCACGGTGGAGCCGACGGAGGGAGGAGCCATGGAGGAGGAATGTCCACCGACTCCAGGGGGCCGACCAACGGCGGCAGAGCAGGTGGTGGAGGAGCCCGAGGCAGAGAGCCATCGAGCCAGGGGGATGCCGAGGACCCAGGGGGCCAGGGTTGGCTCTGGCGACCAAGGCGGAGGCGGAGATCCGCGGCAGAGCCGGAGCGACTGAGGACCAAGGTGGAGCTGGCGGGAGGAAGGAGCCCAACGGAGCCAGTGGGACAGAGCGACGAGGTGCAGGCAGAGGAGTGTAGTCCAGAGGCGATGGCGGGTCGACGCCCGACCAAGGCGGAGCCGGAGGGACGAGGAAGCCCGGTGGAGCTGATGGATCGATGGGTGACAGCGGAAACAAGGGAGCTAGGAGCCGAGGTGGAGCCAATGGGTCTACGGGCCGAGGCGGAGTCCGGGCCTCGGAGGCTGGAGGCAGAGGTGAGGGAGACTTCAACCCTGGCGACGCTGGAGGATGGCAGTCCCGTGGGGCTCACACCACAATGATGGTGGGCTGAGGGCAAGCAGAGGGGCTGCCAGACGACAGCGCTGGTGCCAGGCGCTTTCTAGGAGCGGGCACTGGAGGGCGCTCTGAGCTGGATTCGGGGGCTGGAGCCCTTCCTGGGCAGAACTGGGGATCAGGAGCCCTTCCTGGGCTGAACGAAAAATCAGGAGCCCTTCCTTGGCTAAACTGGGGATCAGGAGCCCTTCCTGGGCTGAACTGGGGATCAGGAGCCCTTCCTGGGCTAAACTGGGGATCAGGAGCCCTTCCTGCGCTAAACTGGGGATCAGAAGCCCTTCCTGGGCTGAACGGGGGATCAGGAGCCCTTCCTGGGCTCGCCAGGGGATCGGGAGCCATTCCTAGGCTCGACAGGGGATCGGGAGCCCTTCCTGGGCTAAACTGAGGATTCCGAGGTCTCTCCTCCTCGTTTTGACACTGAATTCCCTCCATATTCTGGCCCTTATGTCCCTCCATACTCCGCTCACCTGCAGCCGTGATGCATGAGTCGGAGCTGCCCTCCGCACTCTCCTCATCTACGGCTTGCTCCTCCGTGATGGGCACTGTCGCCGGCTCTTGCACCTGGTCTGACGTGTTGGGCTCAATATCCGAGGCAATCCTTCTCTCAGCCGCGGGGCTTCGCTCCGGCTCATGGATCGCGGCGGGAAATGGCTCTCCGTCATCGGTGGGTTTTAGGCTTATGCTCCGTACCGCGGGGGGATGGTGGTCTGGGCTCAGGGGCCTGGGGGGGGCTGGG
>NW_015506360.1:23352-33352 GCF_001515645.1 Sinocyclocheilus grahami
GAGGCTCTCTTGAGGATTTGGAAGGCGGGGTAATCCATAACATAAAAATAAAAACTGACAAAAAACGGAAAAACAAACGAGGGGAAAGACGCCGTTATACTTTACTTAGGGGCCGGTTATTCTGTCACGGTCACGGTGTGTGGAGGCAGGCAGGACGATGAGGACGACAAGGATTCCAACAATGACTTTTAATGTAGACGCAACAAGGCAGATTCAGGTAGGTGAGACACACATACTAGGGGTAACATTCACAATAACTGACCACTAAAGCTCAGCCAGACAGGAACTAATATAGGGTGGATAATTAGTGGCAGACAGGTTAGCACAATGAGGGTAATTAACTAATGATTAGTACGGGCTAAACCAACAAAAGGGGAAGAAACCACAATAAACAGTCCACAGGGGCGTTACTGGGGCGTGTTAGAACGAGGCATTTTAGGTAGGCGTGGCTGACTCTTAACTTTCATAAAGAATATCTCTTTGGATTTGAGACTTTAGTCTTTGCAACTTTACAGATCTTCTTTATGCACCAGGAGCTTGTAACACTCCAAAGAGAAAGGAAAACTTGAAATCGCATCATATGACCCCTTTAAGTTGTTCATGTAATATTTATGTTATTTTATTACAATTTTATTTCAATTAACGAGAACAAATTTTAACTGGCATTTACTGGTTTTAGTTAACAATAACAACACTGGTTCCTTATGCGCAAAAACATCTCCAACTGTTCCTAAAACTGGGATTCATCCCTACAGCGGGAAAGCAGTGATGCTTGTCTAAAGCTTGAAAATGCCTGAAAACAGTGATGCTTGTCTATAGTCCCACAATCACTAGTTTCTTAAGGTTCATTGCACTTAACAGTTAGGACAAAACGAATGAGAAAGAGGGAGACAGTGAAAGTAAGAGATTAAAAATGCAAAACAGAGTACAAAAAGAAGCAAAAGGTGAGGAAAAACTGCGAAAAGGGAAAGGACTTGGAACATGAGGATGTAAAGTGAACAGTGGGAGACAGGAAATATGAGATGCAGTTTATCTCCCCTGAGAGGTTGTTTCCCAGGTTGTTAGGAAGAGGAAATAGGCCAGGCGAGATGAAGCGCGCACACACACACACACACACCACATTTTTCCCCAAACACAACATTTTCTTCAAACACTCCTATTTATCTGAGCCACCTTCAGACAGATGTGTTTTGCTTGCACTGTGGCAATCTGACGTTAAAACACATGACGTACACACACATTTGAATATGACAGTACCTCACAGCGAATGCCCGAGAGGAAGAAGAAAAGAAGGCACTCTTATCACACACACACTCACACATACACCAGGACTCAATACGAACGTCACATCTTTTCTTCACCAAGGTGTCATGGTTGTATATGACAGGAGGAGACTGAACACGGCAGGAAGCATCTGGTGTACGTGAGCATTTACACAGTGTGTGTTTGGAGAGTTTTGGGGGTCTTTGACAGCAGGGGGCCAGTGGGTGCCATGTTATAATGTCTAAATAATGAGCTCGCTGACATTATTCTGGTGAGATGAAGTCATCAGTGTGTGTGTGTGTGTGTGTGTGTGTGTGTGTGTGCGAGTCTATGTTCATCTAGGCACTTCCTGATGTTCATCTTCTAAAGCTCAAGTTCTGCATTAGATATGGCAACATTGAAACGATTCTGGTCTCCCTCCATCTCCAGTTAAGTAGGCCTGAAACATTCCTTTATCTCCTGCCCTCCAGACACCGTATGGAAATGGATTCATGCAGAGCAGACTCATAAATAGCTTCGGAGTGGAGATGGGGTTTGCAGAAGTTTGACAGGGTGCGTAGACAATAGCTGAGGGTCTGAATAAAGCATGATTTCTGCAGCCTCGGCTCGTTATTTTATCAGTGAAGACACATCAGCATCAGCTCTCACTGTCAGGCGAGAGGCTTCTCGCGCGCTTCAGTCTGCCTCATCAGCTCACTGGCTGGAAGGCGTGCCATTTGGAGAAACTGTGCAAAGCGATAATGGATTTCGGTCGCTCTGTTGCTGTTGTTGACCTATTCAGTTATTCGGTCATGTGGCAAATGTGAGAGCTTTTGCGAAAAGACAGAAAAACAAAAAACAAAGAGAGTAGTGGAGAGCGAATAATGGAGAGGATACTGAATGATTGAGTGTGTGAAAGGCTGCTACACACGTACCTGTAAAGGAGAATAGGTTACTGGGGAATTCTGGGATTGCTCTGAGGTGCTATGAGAAAGAACATTTACTTCCTGCAGGGATTCGAAAAATGAAACCTGATTTAATTCTTAAACATACACACAAACTATGGAAATAATGATGGACAGAAAGACAGATAGATAGAAAGATAGATGGATAGACAGAACAATAGAATGATAGAACAATAGATACAATGATAAAACGACAGACAGACAGACAGACAGACAGACAGATAGATAGATAGATAGATAGATAGATAGATAGATAGATAGATAGATAGATAGATAGATAGATAGATAGATAGATAGATAGATAGGGTATTGCATCTATCATTCTATTCTATTCTATTCCAGTCCAGTCCAGTGGTTTTCAAATAGATAGATAGATAGATAGATAGAGATAGAGATAGAGATAGAGATAGAAACTAATGGAGTAGAATAGAACAGTGGTTTTCAAACTTTAAGGGTGACCCTATTTTTCTCTTTTAAAATTGACACAACCCTTATCTATCTATCTATCTATCTATGAGGGTTTGAAAACCACTGGACTGGACTGGACTGGAATAGAAAATTCTTCAATTCTGAATCTGGATTCTGACTACTTTAATCAACCAGCTTCACCAGCATAGCTATACTAGATTAATGTGTAAAGTCAAGCTTTCTTTTCAGTCTTTTCAGTAGGACAAATAAATAATGAGGATTAAACAATTAGATGTCAAACACACCACACAGACCAATGTGCACAAACCAGCAGGCACAGTGCCACTCCCAGAAGGCAGCGGGTTTGGCTGGATTACTTTGAGCCATGGTCGCCAGGTTTAAATTTCACAGTGAGAGACAAGCTGGAGTTCCAACCTCCGGCAGAACATGTTTCAAATACAGAGCAGTGTGCAAATCCTCTCCTGGATCAAAGTCAGGCCAGAACCACCCAAGGCAGCCCAGGCGCCCAGCACGAAGTCAGGAACACTGCCACAACCCGCAGCGACCGTCTCTCTTTTTTTTGCTCTCCCTGCAGACGTGAGTTACAACGGTGGCTGGCATGCAGAATTTATGCTACGCTACAAAGACAAGTGTGCAGCTCTCTGATCCTCCAGCTTTGTTGCTAACAGCTCAGATCCTCAAAAAACAAGACCATACCCTTGCTTTGCACTGCTTAGCTAACAAGCTAATTAGCTGACCTGCCAAATAATGCCATGGACAGAATACTGATGAAAACAACCCAGAATCATTGGAAAACAAACCTGTGGGGACATTTCTGCAAAATATATATATATATTTTGCGCTGCTTCTTGTACTCTATTGCATGTGAAAATGAAGCACCACCTACACTAAACTCTATCCTAAACCTAACTGATCGTTTTACTAAAAAGCAACTGTGAGATAAAAATGCATTTGCTGAAATAACCATGCCATTTGTTTATACATCTTTGAGCTCTTTTATAATGACTGGGTTTTATAGGAAACATACCCGGACATTCTGCATTGCAAGTTCAATGCTGTACCAGGTAAGCAACAGAGCAAGTTTAAACCATACATGGAGCTGATTTTGCGATGCAAATGTCAATGTATTACACTTTACAAATACCAGTTTACAAATCATGCCCTATGGTAAAAGCATTATGAGGTTATAACATACTAAATTCTGTCATCACTACTGTCATCAGTACTGTGCAAGGAACCGCATGAAAATAAATCTTTATCAATAAACAAAGGCATGAAAGTAGTTTTACTGCCACTATTGTTCATTTCAGCTGGAATCTGCAGTGAATTGTATGTATAGATGCAGTTTTGGAGTTAAAGTGCCCCTATTATGCTATTGGAAAGGTTCATAATTTGGTTTTGGGAGTCCCCAACAACCGGTTTAAAGCAACAATTATACTTACAGGTTGTGTTTGGGAGGAGCAAGCTGGTTCAAACAAACCGGGCACTGGCGCATCTTTCAAAGACAATTGGTTTATCCACACGGATGAGCTACAGTATTTGATGAGGGGGTTCAAGTTTTCGTGGGATGACTCCATGCAGAACGTAGGCGGGCATTATGCAAATTTGTTAACTTGTGAAGTGTGAACTTCACGGAAATGGGATTCGAATTCGAATACAAATGACTCATTTCAGTGGTTCAGAGTCGACACTCTCTTTCGAGAGACAATGACTTTATTTATGATGCACTTTCAGCTTTACAAATTTACAGACTGTTTACATTCACATACAGCTACATTACACACTGCATGAAAGGTAATTTTCTAGAATCCATAACAGTCAAACTATATCGATAAACCACGATTTCTCCTACTGCAAAATTGCCTGTTATAGTCAGTTTAGAAAGAGTCGACTACCATCTGTTCACTCAATGAAATCATCTAAAAAACAATAAATGAAACTGTCATCGTCATTGAAACCGCAAACTGACTGCAGTGATTTGTTCCAAAGTGAATGTTGAATAGACAAACTTGCTAAATAAAACTTGCTTAAGCCAACCAAATCAGGTTTACGCAGGTCTTCAGATTATCTAGTTGATCTTCCAGTCTAGTCAAACTGGTGTTTAGGGCATCTAGATAGTCTCACAAAACCCCTTTAAATTCAGCTAACTAATTTAGGTGTATAACTAGCATTTTATGCTAGAATGTTTATTTAGTTCATAAAGTAAGGACAATCTTCCTACTGTGAATTGAATAATGAAATCTGCTTTAACTGTCAAACACTCCATGATGGATGGAGGATGCATGGAAAAACAAGTCTCTTGTGATAAAATGTTTTCATTCTGCAAAAAACATTTTCCAACGATTCCTTCAAAGCAGTTCTAAGATTCAGTCTCTCTAAACCCATCCTTTCCGTGAGCATCAAGTTGTTCGCAGTCGGCAAACGTAAAACATAGGCGGGCATTATGCAAATGAGTTACCCTGTGACGTGTAAATGTCACAGAAGTGGGTTTCAAATTACTGGTGACTCATTTAGGCTGTTCAGAGTTGATTCAGTTGAATCAATAACTTTATTTATCGTTTACATTTACATACAGCTACCCACTGCATGAAAGCCAATATTCGAAATGGCATTATAGGGGCACTTTTTAATTTTAATTAAGTTTTAATTACATCTTAATTTTATTCAGTGTGTAAACCTGGCTGGTACAGTAAACATCTTAGCTGTTCTACAATGGTATTACCAGCAGGGTTGAATGTACGTTGAATGAACGGCATTCTTGTGGTTGTCACTTCACAGCAACATTCAAAACTATTCAAAGATGCTCAATCCCAAACCCAATCGATGACCTCCAGTCACTCAAAGGAACAAGGTCACTCTGGGTATAAACAGAGCGTTAGACAGTGAGATAGAGACCAGGAGACAGAAAGCCAGGAGTGATCCCTCTCCCGGCAAGGTCGATCAGCCCCTGTCATTTCATTGCCGTCCACACCTGATCTCTGTGCTCGGCTCTCTCAGCAGAGAAAGTGTGTGTGTGTGTGTGTGTGTGTGTGTGTGCGCGCGCTGTGTGTGTGCTGTGATTAATCTCAGTAAGGGGTAAATGAAAACCTTTAATAAGCCATCTTAGTCTCCTCAGAAAGAGCTGCCACTCACTGTGGACATGCTGTCATTTGCATAGCTTCAATCAGGACCTCTCACATTGTCTCACCTGCTCCTGCGCTAGAATTTTAATTTGAGGTCTATATGCCCGTCTGAGACTTTTATTTTAACAAGTGGCTTTCTATCAACCGGAATGACTGCCCCTGAGGAGAAAACAGCAGAGAGTTTTCAGCAAAGTCACCATCGCTCTTTCACTGATTGGGTTTGCTGCCATCATGAATGGCTTGTTTTTTTTGTCATACAGTGAGTGTTTGTAGGGACCATGGCTGTCAAGCTCTGAAACTAAATGCACAGTCCATATGACTTATGCAGTACATTCCAAGACTTCTGAAGTTATACAGGCATAAATTATAGTCAAATAATTCATGCAACTTAATATGGAGCCTATTGAGCAAATTGGCTGACATGACATTAAACATGAGAACTACTAGATACTATTATGGGTTGCATGAACAACCCTTTATGCACACCTTGGCAATAGAATCGTCATTTTTTTAGTTTACTCACCAAACTGCTATACTATATATATATATATACACATATGCAAGTGATTTACTCACATTGTAGGGCTGCAGGAATGATTTGATTTGAGCGTGAAAAATTGAGTGAATACTTTTTAGCCTGTTCATCACACACGAAGCTATCAAATGACTTCAGAAGACTTTGAATATTGTACACAAGTTACATAGGCTTCTTCTATGGTATACTTTTAGAGTGTTTTTTCATAGCTTGCTAGCCTTTGGTCACTAGTGATGAGAGAAACAAGGCTTTTCGAAACTATATGAATCAACTGAACCAATTGCAAAATGATGCTGACCTGCTTTTTGGCCTGCTGGTCAAAACTGTGTAAATGCAATGAAAACTGAGCTCAAAAATCCATAAAATACCATTTAGAAACCAACTGCAAATGTTTTATTGAGTGTGTAATCTATTAAATGCAATTAACAAATAATTTAATACCATTAAATATGAAGTGTCTGTAATGTATAATTATTAAATTGTAGGGCTTGTTTTGTTTGATTTATGTTTTATTATGCCAATACAAAACTATTAACTACAAATCTTCCTTTTTATTATACAAATGTGTCATTAAAATGTCAAATTTATAAAACTGTTCCAAGATCAGTTAAAAACCATAGACACTGGATCATGGGTTTACAGAGATCATCACTCCCTAGCAGCGAACCATTGAAATTCTGAAACATTTTGAACTGTTATGACATAATGTAGCCTCATTTACTAAAATCACATGACTTTGGCAGTTTAATATGCGCTCTGAATCACTGATTCGAAACATTCAATGAGGTTTGGAAGCTTGACAAAGCAGTGTTTGAAACACAACAACAGAGTTTTGGAACAACACTGAGGGTGAGCAAAAATATCAGAAACTATTGCTTCAAGATTTTGCACTCATTCTAGGTCACTGATCAAATAAGCATATTTGTTTCCACTGAAGCACAAGATGCTCTTTGGATTATTCTGAATAACATGATCATCAAGTTTTACACAAACTTGTGAGCGTCCATCACTTCTGGTCAATGTAAACCATTAATCTTCTTTCATGTTAAAAAAAATAAATAAAAAACCAACAACAGAGTTTTGGAACAACACTGAGGGTGAGCAAAAATATCAGAAACTATTGCTTCAAGATTTTGCACTCATTCTAGGTCACTGATCAAATAAGCATATTTGTTTCCACTGAAGCACAAGATGCTCTTTGGATTATTCTGAATAACATGATCATCAAGTTTTACACAAACTTGTGGCATTCGTGCAGCTGAAGTGCTGCTGTTATTAAAGCAAAAGAGGACAAACTAAACACATTTCACATATGTGAAATTCACACATATTTTTTCAATTTAATCAGATTGTTCTACTATTAATATCATTTGTAATGGGGAAAAACTATTGAATTAGAAAAATGAGAATGCATTTTCAAAAGAGGACTTGTGAATCCCACTATGTTCAGTGCATTGCAATTTTGATGGTGGTTTAAATTATTTAAAAGGTTGAAGGATCAATTCATAGGTCATTGAATACACAGTCCTGTTACTGATGTCCTTGAGCAAGAAAACACTTAAAGGAATAGTTCACTCAAAATATGAACATTTGGAATACACAAGTATAAAATAAGTCTGTATTTATAGTACTCAACCTCAAATTATTCCAAATTTGTTGATGCCAAACATAGATGCTGAAGGTTCCCACGTGTGTCTCATTAGTTTAAATGACAATGACATTTGAGAGCTGCAGCAGAGAGGCTCAAGGACTGGTTTTTCAAATCAACTAATTCACTTTAGGGGAAAAAAATAACCTGTTGCGACAGTTGATCGACTACCAGCTTGGACTACAAATGACCAGATTCAACCAGCCAGAATCCATGTAAAATACAGATATACAATACAGAATGTTATCATCTACAAACATGGTCAACATGAGAACATTGAGTTGACCCACATATGTGGAGAACATCCATTAATGTTGAAGTGATATGGCATGTACAAAACTATGCAAACATTTTTATTATCAACAGACACTGTGGTTAAATGATTTTTGGTTCAACTGATTAATAAACAGCCAGATTCCAATCATGTAATTGGCATTTGATTAAACTGGTGAGCGCAGAGCCTGGAGCAGATCCAGACTGCAGAGCTTCACTCGTCCAGCTGAAGATAAGCCTAAAGCTTAGCAGAACAATTAAATAGGTTTGAATGGAACACTGGATAAAGCCTCTTCCAGCACAAAAACTCTGGATCAGTTTTGAAAGTTAATGATTTCCCAGAGACACCAGCCTGAGTCATTATCCTTGGATTTGTCAAGGAGATGCTGACGAGCCCCAGTGAAAATCCAAAGAAAATCCAAAAAAAAAGAAAATTTTTGTTCATTGAAGTTAAGACCATTTTTCCCTTTACAAATGTAATTGTGTTTGGGAGAAAGTGAGCAAGTGTGAACTTGTCTTCTGTTTTCAGAGAGAGAGTGTGTCGGACTCCGTGACATAATATTCAAATTGATTCAAGACTTTGGACTGTCTTCTAATGAAGTTTTAACTCTCTTTGTCTCCATAATTGAACTCATTTTAGAGGATTTCAAAGTGATAAATCTGGCACAGAGTCTGAGCAGGTTCAGAAGGCGAGAATGAAAGAGAAACAAACCATGCAATTTTCGAAAGACACTTGCTCAGTATTCATCTCTTGTTTTAGACTTGACAGGAAAGAAAATGAAGATTTGAATTTGCTGCAAATGAGAAACTATATTTGTCCTTTTCGATGTGGGATAGAACTATTTAAAAATAAAACTCTGCTAGAAGAAAGGCTTATGCCACACTAGTCCAGGCCGGTTTATGCTGGTTTGGCCAAGGTCAAAACTGGTTGACTAAGCTGGTTGTAGCTGGTTGACTAAACATTTACATTTACATTTACATTTAGTCATTTAGCAGACGCTTTTATCCAAAGCGACTTACAATTGGGGGATACATAAAGCGATTCTTCTTAAAGAGGCAAACAGACACAAGAAGTGGTTGTAATACCAAGTTCTTAGACATTGTTCAAATAAGTACAAGCTAGAAAGAGAAGGAATAAATAAAGAGAGATACTTTTTTTTTAAACACACTTGCTAAGTTTGTTGCACCAGGTTTGACATCAATTACTTTGAATATAACTGTTTTTGTGCATTTGTTATTTGAATATATCATATGTAAATATAATGACTTAAATGTAGTTGTTTTTTCCCCAATGACTTCAGAAGATTGAACTATAGTGCCTGAATCATATAAACCACAATGTTGGAGTCCGGCAACCAAGACATTATGCATCATATTACATATATACTTAACTATATACAGTGTGTATATATATATATATATATATATATATATATATATATATATATATATATATATATATATATATATATATATAAAAGAAAGAATATCCAGCAAATTTCATTTTTGAATGAACTTTCATCGAATACTGGGGAGCAGAATCAGCAATACAACTCTTTTCACCAGATTACCAAGCCAATCTGATTTACCAAAGACTGTGATGAAATTAGTCTGGTTGACTGGTATGGTTACTGAATCTGGTGATTTAATTCAGAGTGCAATAAAGAAATCCACAGCTTTATTCATCCCAGATTGGATCTCCAAAACTGATCTGCATCATTTCATCCTATTACTGATAGACTCTAAACACTTCTGTTCCTTTTGATACTTCAGGGAATGGCGGTTT
>NW_015506360.1:38352-42294 GCF_001515645.1 Sinocyclocheilus grahami
GATTTAGTATGTCAGTACATGGACATTAATGTGTTTTTCAACAGAATTCCAATGGATTGATTTTGTTCAGAGATCCAATAAAACTCATCTGAACAGCAATCTAAATATAACTCAGAAACACTGATAAAAGTATTTAGTATTCAGAAAAATACACTCATAAAATGAGAATCAAAGATTTGACTGTTGAAAAGACTTAGAATTAACACACTCGTTTCCTATGCTTTTTATAAAGCTATATAAAAATGGAACAGACAACTCATCTATATGTAGACACTGTTATTTAAGGAAAATAATATTTAAATAGACTTAGGCCAGTAAGCAACAATTGTTGCACCTAGCAACACCCTGACAACCACCCACAACATCCTATAGTATAGCTAGTTTTCATGGGCACATTTCTTTCAGATAATGTTAAGTTACATCTACATTAATGAATGAATAAATAAATTTGAAAATGCATTTTTTTATTTCCATTGTGGCGTCCACACCGAGATGTAAATGTAACACCACTAACATAAGCCAGGTAAACTGAAACACCAAACACCCTTCTGAAATGTTAATTATGAAGTCTGATTCATTTGAGTGAATCAGTTCATTCAGACAGTTCACTGGAATGAATCATTTAAAATAAATATATATATTTTTTTAATTCTGTGCCAAAATACTGGGATTTCACCAGGTTTTCGACTACAGTTACATAAATACATTTTTTTTCTGGTCCTAATAGTTGCATATAGTTTAATATTATCAGTTCAAATGCTATTTCTTTGGTGATAGATATTCTACTAATTATGATGGTTATTTATTTATTACTTACTTATTCGATGGCATTTTTGTCCAGCAAAAACAGCTTTTTGAAGACACTCTCCCAACTGGATGAATTTGATGATGCATGTTTAGTCACGTGACGCATATTGTACCCATATATAAGTATGATTGTACCGGCATTGTTGCGTCTGCTATTCACTTTAACAATGTTGGGAAAGATAAATGTTACTTTGTGCAATCTTCATATTACATTCCTAAAAACATGACAGAATATTTACTGTCCTGTGGCAAAAGATGGTGGGTGGTGGGATATTGTGCTAATATCATGGTCGTGCCTGAGGACTAGGCCTGCACGATTAATCGAATGTGATTGTCATGCGCATTTTGATAGTAATGCCGGTTCTGTAATCAGCAGGAAAACATCATAACGTGCTTTCAGATGGAGCAGAATTTACTACACATAGCCGTAGTTCACTGACAAGTTACGCAAAAAAATCGTGATTATGAAATCGAAGAAATCGTTTGTAGTAATGACAGCTGTTTGCATAGCTTCTCAGTGAACTACGGCTCTGTGAAGTAAATGCTGCTCCATCTAAAAGCATGTGAAAATACCACATTTAATAACATATTTTTACTCCAAACTCACTTCATAACATCAGTCGAGTGTTTGAAATAAATCCTTCTGTGAGATGATGTGGCTTCTTACACAGAATAAGGCACGCAACATATTTCATAGTATTTAAGCAGTGATAAAGGCATTGCATTATAAATATACTTTATTTTAATGAAAATTATAATAATAAGAACTCAGATAAACCATATATTGCCATAGTCGTGTGTTTATTAGTCACGTTGAATCAATGAAAGCAGTTGAATCTTCTGTTTATTCAGCTACCGCTATAGGCATTTTCTGGGTTTCTTCTGCGAGGCGTATTTGGAGTTTCAGCGCGAGAGCGCCCTCTGGCCTTTGGATGGAGATTTACTGCTGATCACAGAACCGTGCTTCACTGAAAGATGCGCATGACAGTTGCAGCTTCTGTCGAATCGCAATCTCGATTCCATTTCGATTTATCGTGCAGCCCTACTGAGGACTTTATTATGTCTGGTCACTCTGTATCATCTCATTGAGTGATAATGTGATTTTATGCAGCTTTTTCAGACGATATCAAGAAGTGTAGATGAGCATCTTTTGGAAAACGTTTAAAAATGCTAGTGTGGACAGAGAGCGTTTTGAAACGAAAACTCCATTTCCAAATATATCCATATTATACAGAGGACGTAGCCTTAAAATCCCGTTTCTGAGCTCTGGCCTACCAGCCACACACTACAATTGGATCTGCCCAATCACTGTCACCATGCAGGCTGAAAACAGCACTTCAGACTGTACCTGCATTAAACCCCCAAATTCATTACCCTTCATTAAAGCACTTGTCTTGTGAATGTTCTGCATCTTGATTGCACAAAAATTACACTCCTCATTGATTGCACTCAAATGTGTGCATTGTACTACATTCTTTATTCTCAAAACAATCAAAAACCCTCTCTAAAAGTGAAAGTACTGCTTTAATTCTTTTTATCTTAAATTTGATATGAAGCCCTTTGCAATCTTCTACCTGTTATATAGCAGTATGTAAAGGTTTAGACTAAGTTGTCCACTAAATGAATTCATTACCATGTAAGTTAAATGCTTTGGGTGCTGGGTGTGCTTTACGCCTCCACTAATTATTTTCTCTGCTATAGTAATACAGGTTCTAAGTTTATCAGTGTGCATTTCAATGCACAAAACCTGTCATGTACATGTTTACGTGTCTCCGTTAAAGAGTGGCTTATAAAACGTAATTGGTATGTAATGTAATTTAATCTTTATTTATTGCATGGCATTAAGAACTAATTGGCAGCACTGATAGGAGAACGACTGAAATGAGCTCATTATACTGATAATGTATTTAGAGACTAATATGTTAAGCATGCATTTACACAGCGATGAATGTGCAATAAAGAAAAGGAAAAAATACACAAACCATATTCTGACATTAGAAAAAAACTGATTTATCAATAAACAAGTGTAAAAGTAAATGTAATATGAGTCCATGAAGTAAGAAAACCTACTAAATCATCAGTGCAGCAATTAAACTGCATCCTATGAAACCATGTTATCAAGACCTCGGCGTACAGTAATTAAATCTGGCTGATATGATCAGGCTTTTCCACCTGAACTACCTGTGCATGTTTCTGTACAGAGAATGACACAAAGCAGAAAGATCATACTAACACAAATACAAGCAATTGAGTAGAAGATGTATTATCAATGTAAGGCAGTAGAGATTCAGGGGATGTGAGATTTTTTCAGCTTATTCTTACTTAAGTATGTGCAATTTATTACATTTTATTTTGGCTTAGTAATTAGAGTAAGTCTTAAACATTTGTGCTGAGTGTTTTATTAAGCTGATTTCAGGGGTTCTGTGAACTCCAGGATCTATCTGTGAGTGTGTAGGCAATTAGCAGCTCTTTTTAATTAAATACCCAAATGCAAGTTTTTGCACTTTCCAGAGCAGGTCATTTAGAAGCCGTGTGACTAATTAAAACCAAAATAGGGAATTGTGAGGAAGTAAAAATGTGCTCGCACTACCATTTGTTTGGTTTTAATTCTTTGCAACTGTGCAGAAAACTGTCATTTTGTTTAAAAACGGGGGTGTAGAGCATCCTGTGTACTCGTCTCACTAATTAGCTTCAGTGCTTGAGAGTGAAAATAACTGAGACCTTGTGTCAAGACAATGACAGGTCGAAAGAGAAAATAGCAGGGCTTGCTGATGCACTATGTATTTATGAGAAAAGACAAGAATTGTTTAGTGCGCATCAAATTCAGATAACAGAAACAGGCGACAAGCTTTCATTTCAAATCAGACATTGAACAAACAAACAAAGCATGTGCATCAAAGCCAACCATGATCTATGATGTGATGTTTTAAATAAAAGCCACAAAACTTATTAAAATATTATAAATTACAAAAGTTATTATAGCGGTTATTATAGTTAACTAAAACTAAAAACTAACTATAACTAAAAAACTAAAATTAAAACCCATTAAAGGTTTTACTTGAAATAAATGTCAAAATTAAATAGCAATATATATATATATATATATATATATATATATATATATATATATATATA
>NW_015506360.1:42625-68170 GCF_001515645.1 Sinocyclocheilus grahami
TATATATATACTTAAATAAAAAATTAATTTAGAAAAAAACTACTAAAAATGACAAACACTTTTTGTAAAAAAAAAACAAAAAAACATCATGTTTAGGACCACCATAGCAACAAATAAAGTCACTTCCTGTTCATCTGTCAAATGTACTTGCATCCATTGGCACAATTTACTTGCAAAATATCTAATCAGTTTCAATAACAAACTGAAACATTGCACCCAATGTTTTTATACATATTAACACCATATATGACATGAACGTGCTTGTCAAGGCCCTAAAAGCACATAGACATTACACAATCATTATCTTTTTGTACAATACTTTTTAATACATATTACAGTTTCATGAGGGATTTCAATTCTTGGTGACATGTAGTCAATAATTTATTGATCCCGACTAAATAATGGATGGTAATGTGAGAGATGGATCATTAGGATGACTGTGAGCCTTTACTATGAAACTGTGAGATTTCATATCAATAAATAATGGGTTTGGAGACCATTATCCAACATTCCACTAAGATGGATTAAACACACCCAAAACCACAATGAAGTCTTAATGCTGGCTGAAAAAGTATTGAACGAAGCTGACTGAAGCTAGGGATAAGGATGGGGTAAACCTGAATGAGATCATAATGACACTTCATTCTCCCAACCAGCCTGTCAATACAGTTGCAATAATAAGAAATTATATAGAAAAGAGTGGTACCTTTTGGAAAATCGACCAGCAGAATCAGCAGATGGTTTAAAATCAAGTTATGTGATGTATGTAAGGTCCTCAAGGGAAGTTTTTTGTTTGATGGTGAGACCTTGTATACCTGATCCAATCACAGGTGACCAGGACAGACAGATCAGAGAGAGAGAGAGATTGACTTAGCGAGTGTGTTTACCTGCATCTGATACAGCATTCATTCTTCAGCTCAATCTCATATTCACAATAAGAAATTAACTTGATTGGCAGCTGAGGAAAGCGATATCTTAGTCGTACTGTCCTTTCATCTGTTAATGGTGATTTCCGATGACAGCACTGCTCACTGCATTTGTTGGCAGCGTCTTACAAGCCATTGCTGAAAGTAAAAATAACTTCCTTGTTTACAACCCTGTTTCATACGGCAGTCCTAAGAGGCCATGGATCATGATTATTTTTCTTTCTTGTTTTCTGGTTAAACTTAAGTTTCTTGTGATCTCCACATAACAAAAGTTAAAAATAAGAACAAAGATGCACATTACAGAAGAGCGTTATAGACAAACACAACATAATCCCTGCTTATCAACTAACAATCATGTACTTTAAAGATGCACAAATAAAGAAATAGGTGCAAACAGAATACTATACAGTGTTGTCAACATTGGTTTTAATAAGCAATACGTTTATTATCACACCGAACGCTATTGCGTAAGTGAAACTGTGATGAGTCATGCATAATTTTTATTATACTTGAAATGAAAATTAAGGATCTTGAAAACAAAGACGCTAGATAGTCTTTCCATGTACACCTCATCTTCTCTGTAAAAATGTCTGTTAAATTGCAAAACAGCTCAGTCCTGCTGCAGGGCCAGCATGCCTCTGCGCATTCAGAGCTAGCTGGCTAATCAGTGGGTATGTCAGCACCTTAGCACAGTAATAGCCTATCTCACACTGATAAAGAGTCAGTCACACGGGACAGGGAAACCCCCCTGCGGGTGCTGCTGCAGACCCCAGAGAGCCGCGAGAGGGCTTCAGCAGACAGGATGGGCCAGTGGGCAACAAGCTACCCCGCAGTTGGCTGTTACTCAGTTGGAAAGCTAATCTAGCCTGGCTTTCCAAATCTCCCTTTCGGACCCCTGTGGGTGTCGGACTCTTGTGACATCTGTCTGAGACTGATACCATGAAGGGTACAGGAGCCTCTGGGGGAGGCAGTATACTGCCATCTCTCCTTAAAGTTGGGGTAAGCGATTTCTGGTAGCCAATGTTGACATTTGAAATCACCAAAACAAACACGCCCCTACCCCAAAAGGGTCTCGTCCCTATTTTGATAGCTCCGCCCCACACATACGTACACAACCCAGGCAACAATTAGTTCTGTGAAACAAAGCAAAACCAATGTTACACCGTGTCTACACCGGACATGAGTGGCGCGGTGCGACAAAATACTATGGAACTCATTATAATCAGTGATGCTGTCTACACCATATAGATATATATACATATCTATGGTCTACACTGGATGCGGCACGACATGACAAATCCCCGAAAGAAAACTGCTGCTGCGTTCTATTCATGACGTATTGACACAAATTTCAAATGATTTTCAACGGTGGCTTTGTCCCGTCCAGTGTACTAGACAGACTTTAGCTGTTGCGGCGCAGACACGGTGTTATTCACCTATAGAGAAGAAACAAAACAAACTCGGCGTCCAATCGCTGGAAAGCTGACCCGATATTTACACGGGTCCTACTTCTTGCCTTATTGCCTTAAGCCTTCTTTTGTTCCGCAGACGTTTTCCTCATTTGTTTTTTATCCGCTATCTCTATCTTCCTGTCGCTCGGCTCGCTAATGTCCGTCCTGTGCACTGAATGCTCTCTCCTCCACATTATGAGTAGACACGCCCCTTACTGCTGATTGGCTACAAGTTTGTTTTGCTAGTCGGCCCGAATCAGTTTTCTAAAGCGTTTTTGAAAAATCGCTTACCCCACCTTTAAGCTACCAATGCGGTTTCTCCTGATATGGTTACACTTATGACTGTGTTCATAACTTTAAATATCTAATCTAATCTAATCTAAAACATAGCATAACATAAGGGAATTGTAATTCAATAAAATTATAGGTTATAAATGCACCAAAGCGGTTATATATTTATAACCTCTTTGATGCATTTCAGTACCAACATGCGAAAAACATCTCAGAACACTAACATTTCAGAACATATAGAAATCTAGCTGATAAGCAAGTACATTTCACCATTAACGCTGCAAACTGTAAGTGTCCTACTTCTCTCCTCACAGACCAAATGCTGAAGCGCTCCTTATTGGGATGAGTTTGTATAAATGTGTTGCAGTTACTTAAATAGATACTTACAACAGCGGTCGGCACCCCTTTTCACCGTATTTCTGATAATGCGCTCGACCTTTATTCGTACTGTGCGTCCTTACATTAAGATTTGTAATTTCCTGCCAGTGTGTTGTCAGGAGAGCAGAATATATCTGTAACATTCTACAAATAGAGGCTCTTTCTATCTCCTTCCTGTGCTTTAATGAATCCGTGTCATTGAAAAGATGGATCCCATTACAATGTGTCCCTCGACTCCCATCACATTAGCATCAACGTGCAGCGAGAGGAAGCGTCCACAATGGCAGGTAATAATCATAAGCTATCTTGTACAACATCTGAATGTCGTGATTACATCTGCCAAGATGGCTGTTCAAAGAACCAAATGGCTAAAATGCATCACTGGGTTCAACGAACTGCCATTCTGCACAATGAGCTGATATTTTAATTAAGAACGTTCATGCTTGTTTCATAACGCGGTTAGTGTTTCTTCATGGCAGCGGGTTAATGTGACTGAAATTGTTGGCATGAACCTGACGCCATGGCGGGTGTGACTGAGCATACGACTGCGCATAGAGTGCAATATCCAGAACGGCACCTGAGATCATAAGACAACGTGACATTTTCAGGCTGAGAAATCATCTGAAACAGAGCACGGATGGTGAAGGAATGAGCAAACACCCATAATGACAAAAATAAACATGATATGAACCATTACAAACAGCAACAGTAATGATACACGGTACTGATATAAGATTAACTCTAAACTCTCCTGATCACATGCTGCTTTCCAAGAACTGGTACAAAATAGGTCTTAAACTCGATACAGCATATTTAACATTCAGATTGTCAAAATATGTTTTTTTTAAAGGGGTCATATGATGCGATTTAAATTTTTCCTTTCTCTTTGGAGTGTTACAAGCTCTTGGTGCATAAAGAAGATCTGTAAAGTTGCAAAGACTAAAGTCTAAAATCCAAAGAGATATTCTTTATAAAAGTTAAGTCAACCACGCCTACCTAAAACGGCTCGTTCTAACACGCCCCCACATATCTACGTCACGATGTGGGAAGATTTGCATAACGCCGCCCAAATGTTCACACAAAGAAAGAAGGCATAACTTTTATCTCGCTGTAGTATTGTTGTTGCCGCCGCCAACAACAATAGGTGCTGTGTTTCGTTGTGAAAGCGAAACTACTTTGGTTGGCCTTCCAAAAGAGGACAATATCCGCTTCGTCATGCCTGGAGCTGATCCGAGCTGGTTGCGGAGGAAATACTACAACTTTGCACTGTGGATCGCCGGATCGGCTTTCACGGCTACAAGTTTGTTTTGCTAGTCGGCCCGAATCAGTTTTCTAAAGCGTTTTTGAAAAATCGCTTACCCCACCTTTAAGCTACCAATGCGGTTTCTCCTGATATGGTTACACTTATGACTGTGTTCATAACTTTAAATATCTAATCTAATCTAATCTAAAACATAGCATAACATAAGGGAATTGTAATTCAATAAAATTATAGGTTATAAATGCACCAAAGCGGTTATATATTTATAACCTCTTTGATGCATTTCAGTACCAACATGCGAAAAACATCTCAGAACACTAACATTTCAGAACATATAGAAATCTAGCTGATAAGCAAGTACATTTCACCATTAACGCTGCAAACTGTAAGTGTCCTACTTCTCTCCTCACAGACCAAATGCTGAAGCGCTCCTTATTGGGATGAGTTTGTATAAATGTGTTGCAGTTACTTAAATAGATACTTACAACAGCGGTCGGCACCCCTTTTCACCGTATTTCTGATAATGCGCTCGACCTTTATTCGTACTGTGCGTCCTTACATTAAGATTTGTAATTTCCTGCCAGTGTGTTGTCAGGAGAGCAGAATATATCTGTAACATTCTACAAATAGAGGCTCTTTCTATCTCCTTCCTGTGCTTTAATGAATCCGTGTCATTGAAAAGATGGATCCCATTACAATGTGTCCCTCGACTCCCATCACATTAGCATCAACGTGCAGCGAGAGGAAGCGTCCACAATGGCAGGTAATAATCATAAGCTATCTTGTACAACATCTGAATGTCGTGATTACATCTGCCAAGATGGCTGTTCAAAGAACCAAATGGCTAAAATGCATCACTGGGTTCAACGAACTGCCATTCTGCACAATGAGCTGATATTTTAATTAAGAACGTTCATGCTTGTTTCATAACGCGGTTAGTGTTTCTTCATGGCAGCGGGTTAATGTGACTGAAATTGTTGGCATGAACCTGACGCCATGGCGGGTGTGACTGAGCATACGACTGCGCATAGAGTGCAATATCCAGAACGGCACCTGAGATCATAAGACAACGTGACATTTTCAGGCTGAGAAATCATCTGAAACAGAGCACGGATGGTGAAGGAATGAGCAAACACCCATAATGACAAAAATAAACATGATATGAACCATTACAAACAGCAACAGTAATGATACACGGTACTGATATAAGATTAACTCTAAACTCTCCTGATCACATGCTGCTTTCCAAGAACTGGTACAAAATAGGTCTTAAACTCGATACAGCATATTTAACATTCAGATTGTCAAAATATGTTTTTTTTAAAGGGGTCATATGATGCGATTTAAATTTTTCCTTTCTCTTTGGAGTGTTACAAGCTCTTGGTGCATAAAGAAGATCTGTAAAGTTGCAAAGACTAAAGTCTAAAATCCAAAGAGATATTCTTTATAAAAGTTAAGTCAACCACGCCTACCTAAAACGGCTCGTTCTAACACGCCCCCACATATCTACGTCACGATGTGGGAAGATTTGCATAACGCCGCCCAAATGTTCACACAAAGAAAGAAGGCATAACTTTTATCTCGCTGTAGTATTGTTGTTGCCGCCGCCAACAACAATAGGTGCTGTGTTTCGTTGTGAAAGCGAAACTACTTTGGTTGGCCTTCCAAAAGAGGACAATATCCGCTTCGTCATGCCTGGAGCTGATCCGTGCTGGTTGCTGAGGAAATACATCAACTTCGTGCTGTCGATCGCCGGATCGGCTTTCACTGTGGACGAAGCGGAGTCCAGCTAGGGGTCGTCACATGTGGTTGCAGCAAGCCCGCCGGACGCTCCTTCGTCGATTCTGCGGGCCGCGCCATTCTCAAGCCCACCCGCCGCCGCTCACTCAAGGCCATGGTGTGTGATGCTTTTTCGTTGTGAAAACGAAACTACTTTGTTTGGCCTTCCAAAAGAGGACACGACTAGAAATCAGTGGTTAAGTTGTATTTACAACACTGTTCCAGAACAGTTAAACCCAAATATTCAGATGTGTCCAGCCCATTTTATGGAGGACTGTTTCCTGATCCTGGCAGACTACAATGCCGGCTGTTCTGACTCGCAGACTGTAAGTACGTTTTTTATATTTAAAGAATTTGCCACTGGCGATTCAAACGCAAGTTTTTTGGGCAGTGTAGAGTAGCACTTGTTGTTTGTCATTTCTGTGATCACAAATGCAGACATGGTTTTGTGTTACGTTCCGGCCGGACAGGGCATCACAGTATGGTAAGGGGCGTAACATTTCCATCACACACTTGAGGTATTCGGCCAATCACAACGCACTGGATAGCTGGCCAATCACAGCACACCTCACTTTTCAGACCCGATGAGCTTTGTAAAAATCGACGTGTTTCAGAAAGGCGGGGCATAGAGGAGAAACAATAATGTACAGTATGTGGAAAATTATGTTTTTTTTTACCTTAAACCACATAAACACATTTCATTACACCAAATACACAAAATAATGTTCTTTTTAGCAGCATCATATGACCCCTTTAAACGTTGAATATAGACAACAAGGTAAAAAAAAACAGGTAAACCATCTAATTAAATTGAATAACATAACATAACATAATAAAATAAAATAATCCCAGAAAACTCTGATATATAACTGGTCTGAACATTTTTTTCAGGAAACCAAGTCCAAATTCACTACACAGCTGGGCCACTTTAGATCATATTTCATATTACAATAATTAATCAAATGATGATACAAATTATAGAGAACATCTAACCAGCCACAGTACTGCCACAGCCACACTCATCACTTTCCATAAATTACTTTCACACTGTTTTTGTGGTAATTATTTTAATACTGGTGTAATCAGTAAATCAGAGAAGTGGAGAGATCATTAAAGCTAATTATGGTAAACTAATTGTCAACAATGCCTTACTGTAATGGTGGTCAAGTCTCTTATTCAAGTTCAAAAAGTTCTAAAAAGCTAATGATTAAAACCTTCTTCCACACTGTCATTATCATTCATAAAGTAAATAAGAAAGAACTACAAACACTGTATTCACAAAACAAAAACTACTTGTCTACACATTAAAAATCTTGAACCAAAACCAACTTGTACTCATTTACTCTGGATAAACTACAAAAAGTATAACATATATAGTAGTTTAAGGGATAGTTCACCCTCATGTCTTTCCAAACCCGCGAGACCTTTGTTCATCTTCCGAACACAAATTAAGATATTTTTGATGAAATCCCGAGAGCTTTAGAATAATGCAAAGCAGATTGCGGTTAGATAATTTAGATAATTAAATTCTAGTTTAATCTAAGGCTAAATTATTTTTAGCATTTTTAAAAAATGAAGACGCGTGACTTACCATACAGTATATAACTAAGAATATGATTTATTTTTACTTGACTGTGCTGATTATGCTGCACAATTTACCAAGTAATTATGATCTCATGTTTAGCGCTTTCCTGTACTCAGCAAAGCCGCTAATTGATGCCAAACAGCGGGGGGTGCCGTGACCTGCCATCGTAAAAATCTCACCTGGTTACTTACTCAGCTAACATGCAAATGCTGTTAAATTGGTGGTGAAGGAGAAATTTGTTTATATTGAGCTCCTCTGCATTTATCAGCTCTTGACCTTTGACCTTGGCTAATGGCCTGTTTACTTTAGCTTTCCTGCTCCCAGTGGTGCCAGCAGAAGTCATTCATCTATTGATTATGTTAGTTTTGGATCTGAAAATGCTCATTAATCTGATCGATTGCATATAGGCATCCAGCATGGGCTGCTATCATTAGACTCACCACATGTTAGCAGGTCACTGTGACTCGCAGGTAACTCATCTGAGAGGCGGTGATCTCTGAAGAGGACAAAGGGTCAGCAGGTGGTCAGACAACATAAAAAAGGTGCAAAAGACTGAGGTAGACTGCATGAGTGGCCTAAATATGGCACACATGAGCAGGACCAGATGACAGTCTCAAACAGAGAGAGAGAGCGAGAGAGAGAGAGCGAGAGACAAATAATTGATAGCATGAATATATATTCCACCAAATGGCCCCAATCATTTCAGATTTGCCTGCATTTTTTTTAGGTTAAATTAATTGGAATTATTTTTAATAATTTGACCTAAAAAAATATATAGCATTCAAAATTATATGTACCCACATACACACATACACACACACAGATAAATCTAGAAAAATCAATCATCAAAAAACTAACATAACTGGGCCATGCTATATATATATATATATATATATAAACATGTTTTGTTTTACATTCAAATCATTTCGCTAAATTAAGTCATGTCTGTACTGCTCATTCACTTTACCTTTCTTTTGAGCAACTTTAATTTCCTGCACTCCTGAGAGGTCAAAAGGTCACGCAGACAGAGAAATTCAAATGTAGCGATTTCCCCACATGATTCTTTACCTGACTAATTTCCATAAGTTTTGTTTCCAGGGAAGCACATCAAAGGAAAATGCAAACAACTCACTTGTCAATGCAGTGACAGGTCAGCTTTCATCTCGTCTTACTTCTTTCTTGTTATATCTCATTCCCATTTATTTTTACCTCACTCTCTGCCTGATATGAATTAAAAGAGAAGAGAGTGAGAGTTTGTGTAACTTGAATGGAGTGTGAGGTACGGAGATGATTTAGTTCGCACAGTTTCTCTGATGTAGTTCAGCGACTGACACTGTACTCAATGATACCATTTACAGAGTTATTTACCACGAATAAAGAAATCCTTACATGAGGAAAAGGTCTCATTTAGTTTACAACCTAGCATAAAGTACAACAGTCCAGAAATGTGCCCTCAAGGACTGTAATACTTGAAATCAGCTACACTTTAAGGAGCATCCAACGGCCCCCATGAGGAAAATGGCTTAATAAACATAATAAATAATGACTTAATGTACAATGTATAACGCAAAAAGGTTAGCTCAGTGTAAAAACAATATAAGTCCTCGCAGATAGGCAAAAAAAGTGTGTGTGTGTGTGTGTGTGTCACATTTCAGAGTGAATAAATCCTTTGATTGTTTGCGAGTCAAAAAAATCACACAGACATCAAACATGTTTTCCCCTTCACGCACAGCACTAGCCAGTTCAGACTGACTAAACTACAAACATGCACTTCACATAACTATGGAGCCTCTTAAGGGAAATGATGATTGAAACAAATGAGACATGGCAGGAAAAAATATATATATATTCCAAAGCTTTTGCATTCGCTTGCGAAACTAGTTAAAAGTTAAAAGTTTTTTAACACAAAAAGTTTGAAAGAGAAAAAGAATATAAAAGTTTTGTGTTCTGCCAAGAAACTTTGCACAAACCCATAATTTTTCCTTCCATCTAGTAAATTTTTTCAATCATAGGGGCTCCGTACATTACTGCTCAGTGTTTTTTTGTTAGATCTCTCATACACACACACACCACCTGATATCAATGAGTGTGTTTATTTAATTAATTTTACAGGAATTATGCTTAATATCCCAACAACATTTCAAGATACTAACTTTTGGTGATCTAGCAGTTAATTAAAAAAAAGAAAAAGAAACTGCATGCATCTTGCATAAGAACATTGTAGCCCGAGCTACTTAACTTTATCGAAGAGTTTGCTTTGGGGAGCTGTTTCAAACTCCCAAAATTAGCTGTTCAAAATGAACACCACACCAGTTAATTCTTCGACTTCAAAGTATATCAGGGTCTTTAAGCTACTTAGGAAGTGTGATAAAGACACCAGCACACCAGAATCCCATGCTAGTCACCAATCCACAACCAGCCATTCAACAAAGGAGAGAGAAATATCAGGGCTGAAGATAAGGAGAGTTCTAGCATGAAATTTAAAACGGAGAGAAATGCAGAAGAGAGAAGCAGAAAGATGGGTTGAGAGTAGAGGAAGAGATGGAGAAAGTTGAGAGGAGGGACAGGCTACCCTGAGAACTTGGAGGCCATGTGGGGTTGAGAGCGGATCTCTGGGGTCTGCCGTCAGGGAGAGAGGAAGATTAGAGATGATTGGATCCTGAGTCGTGCTGTCTTCAAAGACTCAGAGGTTCATCTGAAAAGCAGTGGGGCAACCGTAACAAACATACAAGCCCTCAGCTACACTCTAATCCATCTGTAACTTCATACACACAGGGAATCAGTCACATTGTGACTATTCGTTTGATATCGTAAGCCATTCGGAACATCTTAACTTTCAGTTTGTCTTTCTACATGACAAGAGGAGAAGAGTCATTGCATGAAAGAAGTACTGTAACACTTGAAACCTCAACATCTGATAAACTGTAATAAATGCTAAAATTGTAGTTTTTCAAGCTTAAGTATATTAATTTAATATTAATTGCTATGGTAAAGCATTTAATTAAATAAATATTTTAAAGGAGGCATTTTTACATGTCTCTAGAAATAAAATAACACCAAAACTTCTTTAAAACTGTTTTTTTTTTTGGTTGTACTGTTCAGAATAAAGAAATTGTATCATTTGTAATATATTTTATATAATAATTTAATTTATCTAATAAAGTACTTAATTCAGTTTTTAAATATTTCAAAGGAGGCAATTTTACATATCTGTACAAAAAAAAATTATTAACACCAAAATTGTATTATGCAACTATATTGTGTACTAGTTGTCCTATTCACACAACAGAAATGTTATAAGTTATAATATAATTGTATATTTTATATAATATAAATGTAATTTAATTTATCTGGTAAAGTATTCAATTCAGTATTTAAATATTTTTTTAAGGGAGGCATTGTTTATGCATCGGTGGAAAAACGTATGCTATATGTTATATAAAATATAATTTTATAAATATAACAATATATTATAAAGTTGAATGAATGTTTTCATTCAGTTTATCATAAAATATAATAAATAAATAAATAAATCTATGCCCATGAGATTTGATTTCCTCACATAAATTAGACAGCAAAAAAGAATGTGTTTAATTTTCTCATATTGCTGACTCTTGAATGTTAATGATAGGAGACCAGAGCCATGATAACAGGGCTAGCAGCAGCCAGGGCCGGATTAAGCTATCACGGGGCCCCTGGCGATGTTGATTTGGCCGCCAATCACCAGGTGACCGGTGGGGATCGTCTCTGGCCTTTTGCACTGCATCTCCTGCTATTTCGAAACATTTATACAGCCATATATGGTGCTCATAAGCCCCTGGGCAGGTACCCAAATGCCTATATGATAAATCTGATCCTGGCAAGTTCACAAGTTCAAAATATCCCAAGACACTCATTTAATATTAACTTAGCAAATGCACATAGCACTTAAATACAAGTCTTTGTCTTACAGAATAAGGTTGGACCAAAATCTACCACAACAGAAAATTTTCAAAATGGAAAAGGACTCAAGAATATCACTGAAATGGCATCGGTCAATAATCCACTGTCTGACATTTCAGAGATCACATGTCAGCCAGCTGGATCAAAGAGTGAATGGATTTTTAACAAATCCAGGAGATTGTGTATCGACTATGTCTGTGTATGTGTTTACCGGCCCTCATCAAAACAGATATGATAGTCTGTCTCCAGAATGATGGATTTACATCTGTGTTAAAGGGCCCATATTCTTCACTACGTTTTGTCCCAGTTATAATACTTGTCAAGGATTCTTGTCTGCAAAACAGCTATAATTTAGCGTTCAGTGCTTCCCACAGGTATGAAACATACTTGCGGTGGTAGCTGGGTGGAAAATCCTCCTATTACCCATGGCACAAAAATGATCTATGACATATGACAAATAACAAATAATGTGTGATCTTTAACAATATTTGTATTTATTGAAACTCATTTTAATTACATAGGCTACTATTACATTTAATTACATACTAATACTATGCATTGTAAATTATGCTAAATTACAGCATTTAAATAGTAGAGCTCTCCTTGCTTTGTCATTTAGTGTATCTCTCAGTGAATGGGACAGATTTTACTGATACTAGTAAAATCTTTATATTGAATAATATGTGTCAAATAATGTTTAGTCTTTTCTTCCTGTGGGGAAGCATCCCAGCCAGAAATGACAATAGTTTACTATGAATTAAGTTATATTAAATACAATTTATTGTGTAACCAAAGTACTAATAATGCCCAGAAAGAAAGAAAAACCACTTAACACAACTGACAAAGCATAATGCTAGAAACTCCAAGGACATGGGTTTGATTCCCAGGAAATGCAAAAGAGTATGATATGAAGAGGGAATTTTAAGGGGATCATAAAATGGAATATTTATCTTGCAAAACACACAAAAAATGTGGTATTTCAATATATGAGCCCTTTAAAACTCACTCTCTCTGTCTGTCCCAGGGTCCTCAAGGTGAGTGTCTCATGCTAATGTGTGTCTGATCTCAGTTCCCCTCTAACATCTGTTGTGTCTGATGAGTCACCTCAGTCCCAGAATCACCATGAGCATTCCTTTACTCAGCCAACAAAAATGTGTCATCTCTCACAACAGATCAACTATTTATAAAGAGCAGACTACAAACCTCAAGAACAGCATGAAAACATATTCCTTTCTGTATTCCACTTTCACACAGAGATGTCCTACTCAAAATAGTCTTTATATCCTCATTCAGTAACTGAGGATCAATAATAACTGACTTACCCCAAAATTTAAAAAAGTAACTATATATGTTTACATCTTACATAACTAAAATTAATCTAATTTTTAAAGCCATTAAGGTTTTTTTTTTTTTTTGCATTGTGATAATCATAATATTATTTTAATTAATTATTTTCATGATAGTTATGCACGGATTTATGTCTAATACACTGTGCATTTTGTTTTTTTCATTTTGTTTTGTTCATAACAATTTTAATAGTTTTATCATTTAAATTTTTGTTTCATTTTAGGGTGACTGTACCATTCTCCAGAGACTACAAATGAAAAATAAATAGCCTCAGCTATCTCTGCTGAAAACACAGTCGTTTTTATTTCTTGTTAATGTGCACCGTCTCTGCTAAAATAAAGTAATAAATACATGCCTCCAATTTCTCATTTCTGTAATGTAAAAAATATATATTAATATTTACTATAAATTCAATGACTGTTTTCATGCAGAATACTTTATTAAACTTCTAAAAATTAAATGTTGATTACAATAGGAATTACAAAATATCAATTACATTTGAAATATATTCACACAATTGTTAAAATGTCATATGTTTTCCTTTATTTTAGGGAAAGTGTCAGGTTTCATATCATTTGCCCAATAAAGTTCCCTGTGTTTTGACTCATGCCTTATTCATCCAACACAAAGCCATTCACTGTAGTGAAAAATACATCAGTCATGCTCCATCTGAGGGAAAGAAATCACACTCATACATTTAAAACATCTCATGCCTTACTCCTGTTATTATTATTCTCAGCTAGAGAGAGAGATTCTAAGAGAATTGATAGGAAACGTGTGCCATTTCCCAGCAAACTTTTGATATTTGACGCTTGACATTCTCAGGTGCCCTGTACCTGCGTGAGACTGAGGAACGGTGCGTTATCTGTGCCTGCCACGCACTCAGAAGGAAGTCTGGAGGTCAGGGCTCGGTGTTCCTAGCGCGGTGAGGAGAGACGGCAGGGGTGCGAGAGAGGGAAAGAGACATTAGGACAAAAGTGGGAGGAGAAAGACCTTAGCATTTCACACAGAGTCTCAAAGTGCAGCAAGTCTCTGTTGCTGGCAAACCGCTTTTTGTGCATGTGTGTGTGTGTGTGTGTGTGTGTGTGTGTGTGTGTTTGTATACATTCTCATTGGCAATTACAGTAGAGGGCTCCTCTGCTGTGGTGGAAGGGAACAGCTCGGTCAGGTTCTCTTGATGTCGGACAATATTGATTCCAACATTCTCAAGTTTAAATGCTTTCACGTTTTAAATGGCACACACCAGCCAGACAGAAAAGCCTGATCACTGCAGAGAGAGTGTCTGTGTTCATATGTTTGCAGGCCGACAGAGCGTGATGTCTTGCCTTGCTGGTAGTCAGGTAGTCATAAGCCTGAGCGACTCAAGGAGACAGAAATTAAACATGTCACCAGTGCAGCACAACAAAAAACAGAGACAAACTCTGTATGAAACTCAAAGCAATTGCTCTTCAAGTAATAGTTCTCCACAAAATGAAAATGTTCACTGGAAAAAGCAATATAATGGATAGAAGTCTTGTATTTTAGCCAGAAACAATGGTTTGAATTCAAAAACATCTTAATGACAGATTTGTTTCTTACAAACATGCAGCTTTTCACTTCACACGACATTCATTGATGGACTGGAATCATGCGGATTATTGTTTTTAACAGCTGTTTGGACTCTCATTCTGACGGCACCCATTCACTGCAGAGGATCCATTGCAGAGCAAATTTGTTGTAATGCTAAATCTGTTGCAACGAAGAAATAAACTCAGCTACATCTTGGATGGATTCCTTTAAAGGGATAGTTCACCCAAAAATGAAAATTCATGTTGTTCTAAACCTGTAATATTTTTCATTCTTCTGTGCAACATAGACAATATGTTTGTCCATACAATGAAATTCAGTAGGGTCCAAAACAAAACTGGACCCCATTGGAAGAAAATAAAACTTTTTTTTTTCTGTGAAATATCCGCTTTTTGTTCTGAAGTCAGTCAGTGATACAATTTTAGAATGGCCTAAGGGTGATTAAAAGATGACAGGATTTTCATTTTTGAATGAACTATTCCTTTTGAAAAAGAAGTGCAATTAATTGTATTGAATGTGCACTTCAGATCTTAAAAGCAAATTTTTAATAAACTGTACTTGCAGATAACAAAATATTAATGAAATTAAAAGCTACTGAAGTGTACCTAAAGAGAGTACGCTTGTTAACTTAAATGGAAAAGGGGAAGAGTTGCTACTGGGTCGCAAGAACGTTCTGGAAAAATATGAAACATTATTTATTGTGCATTTTGCCCTTGAAGAACCACTGTCCAAATGTACATATGTCACAATTTCAGAAAATATAATTTCCACACTTGCAACAGTTTCAGGTCATTTTTAACATGAGTGTTAAACAAATATCCCTCGAAAGTTTCATTTGTTGAGAAGGTAAGAAAAGATCAAGCGGTGTGACAACAAAGAAACAGCTAATGACAAGAAAAAAAAGAAAGAAAGCAACCTTTAATCGGAAATATGTTGACTCATTTATAAAATAGAGTTTTGTCTATTCGAGCAGTTCAAATGCTCCAAATCCCTTGTGTGTAATATGTGGAGATATTAGCTAATGGGTCAATGAAGCCCTCAAAATTGCATTCTGAGAATAATAGCATGTGTTTACACCGGACACGAGCAGCAACAGCGCAAGCAACACTGTTTGCGTCCTGTGCAATATCACATGGGTAGCTCTGCGATATAGCTGTGTATCAGCACGGCTGTGGTTCGGCATATAATCACAACGTGCTGATATACAGCCATATCGCACAGCTACATGTGTGATATTTGCATTTATACAACAGTTCGACAGCACAAGTGTGTAAATAAAACAACAACTGTGTCTTTTAAAACTCTCTTTTGTGCAGAACTACTTCCACCACAGATTCAAATCTCAGTTTGACAGTTTAACAGCTGAGTCTAAGCCTCCATTACCAATTAAAAAATGTCACTTTAGAACTAGTAATGAAGGAACGTTGAATTGCTTCATTGAAAGCTTATTGTATTACTGTATTAAAAGCAGTGTATTATGTGGAGTCGAGTATTATGAGAGAGACTGACTGAGCGAGTGTGTTTACCTGCATCTGATACAGCATTCATTCTTCAGCTCAATCTCATATTCACAATAAAAAATTAGCTTGATTGTCCACTGAGGAAAGCGATAGGCTATCTTTGTCGTACTATCCTTTCATCTGTTAATGATTTCCGATGACAGCGTTGCTCACTGCATTTGTTGGCTGCGTCTTACAAGCTGTTGTTGAAAGTAAAAATAACTTCCTTGTTCACCAACCTGTTTCAGTCTCTTTCAATATAAAAGTCTTTACTGCTGACTAGGGTTGTGCGATATAGAAGAAAAATGCGATATGCGATATGCGATACGATAATGCTTAAAGTGCCACATGCTCAGATGAAACAGTTTTACTCAGCTGTTGCTGAGTCAGTTCTGTGAACTTCTATAACTATCTTGTGTCATATATATATGGTTATTTGTATGTATGTATGTACCAAGAGTTCCTGTAAAACCACAACAAATTCCTTGTGTTTGCGTACACTTAAGTGGTGAATAAAGCTCATTCTGATTCTGATTCTAATAAGAAAGCACCCCTACAACAACTTCTGAAAGTGAACGGTATGTGTTTTACCCGAGCATTACATAAAAATGTCATTTTAACATTAGTGTAATCATTTTAACATGAGTTTAAGAACTGAATAATAAAAAGGAAAAATAAAACACTGCTTAGTATTTACTCTTTGAATTCAATATGCACTTATTCTTATTTAAGCTACAAATGATATTTAGGTAAGAGCAGTGAGTGATTTTCTCTTTGTCTTTTGTTCATGGCCCCAAATATTGCAAGCTTTATTATTGCGATATGTACATTTACGATATTTCGATAATTTCGATATATTGCACAGCCTAAATTTGCTGACCCCACTGCTGACTAAAGTTTCTTGTCGCCATCTAAACTTTCTCAATACTATTATTAAATACTACTATTATTTACTGAATAATAATATTTAATAAACAACTATTTTTATTATCAACAAACTGCATATTTGAAGTCAAAACAACTATATTCTTGCCTAAAAACTCTTAAAACTACATTCCGTGACACAAAAACAGTATTATTTATAAAATTATAGTGGATTTGGGAGTCCGCCATGACACATACTGTGAGAAATACTGCAAGTGGAGTGATACAGACGATGCCAATAAAGCACTCTTAAATTGAAATTGAAATTGAGAGAGAGAGAGAGAGAGAGAGAGAGAGATAGATAGATAGATAGATAGATAGATAGATAGATAGATAGATAGATAGATAGATAGATAGATAGATAGATAGATAGATAGACGGCTGTTTCATGGGAATAGTGTGGCATGGACAGACTATGTGACCAAAACACACTTTTTGATTTTACCTGGATAATAATATTTAATAAACAACTATTTTTATTATCAACAAACTGCATATTTGAAGTCAAAACAACTCCATTCTTGCCTAAAAACTCTTAAAACTACATTCCGTGACACAAAAACAGTATTATTTATAAAATTATAGTGGATTTGGGAGTCCGCCATGACACATACTGTGAGAAATACTGCAAGTGGAGTGATACAGACGATGCCAATAAAGCACTCTTAAATTGAAATTGAAATTGAGAGAGAGAGAGAGAGAGAGAGAGAGAGATAGATAGATAGATAGATAGATAGATAGATAGATAGATAGATAGATAGATAGATAGATAGATAGATAGATAGATAGATAGACGGCTGTTTCATGGGAATAGTGTGGCATGGACAGACTATGTGACTAAAACACACTTTTTGATTTTACCTGGTCTGCATTTTTACCTGGTCTGCCTAAATGCTAAACAGAATGGCTAGAGCATGATTAAATGTGTCCCAGCACCACAAACACACTTCCTGTGCCAGTAATTTACACTTCAAAGCTATGTGTCCTCTCTGCCCTGCATGCAAGCTTCCTCATTTATACAAATACACACACACACACACTGCATGATGGCTGCAACACCAAAAAAATATCACACATACACATGCAGAAGTCCCTGTATGTGTGTATCCTTATTTAGACACTATAAGATATAACACACCCACACACACAGCACAAATAATTTGAACTAGACTTGGCTTGTTCTCTATATTTCCGTTCCCTCCCTCGTGTGATGAAGCACGCTGTTTTGCATCTCAGTCTTTTGGCACACACACTGTTTGTTTTGTACCTTGCTTATGGATTCTTCATATATGTGAACACAAAGCCTCGGCCAACACATTGCAAGAGCGCATGCCCCCATGTACACAAGTGTAGCAAACATCCTTGTTAGCTAATGGTAGCATGTATGATCTACCGCTGTTGGCTTGCATTAAAAGCACATTTCTGATGTAAGCTATAATTTGCAATAGTTTTAGTACCTGGTGATATTTCGAACATGTACATGTGCCTTTTTGGCCTTGCACTAGAAAGAAAGAAAAAAAAACAGATCAAAGTCTCTGTGCACAGATCTACTAAATTTTTGGAGCAGTTATGTCTCTCTCACTTAGACAGAACAGGGTTGCCCAGAGAGAGAGATACTGGCAGGGTCAAACAGTTGGAAAAATCTGAAATCGTGCTCTGCTAAAATACATCCAGCATACACGTTAAGCAAACCTTATTCAAGTGTGTGCATTCTTGCAGGTACAGTATAACAAAGTTTTCAAACAAACTGTCAAATGCGCATTTGCTTTTTGTGAACTGAGCTAAAAGAATGACTGTTCATGCAAATTACATTTCAGAAATATTTCATATAAATTTTGTTTAGGAATCTTAGATTTGTATTAAGAAATAGCCAAATAACTAACAAGTGTAAATTCTGGAAATTATTTTATGAGCTTTTAAATTATATACATTTTATATTTTGTATGCATTTTGCATTTATATTTTAATTAGAATTAAAAATAAATCTAATAAATCTCAATTAAAATAACAATGTAAACTGGCTTGATGAACTTCTATGGCTCATGAATATTAATAAGTTAATGTGACTGGATGGTCTAGGAAAATTATTTTTGTATACATTTTCTTTACAAAACTTACATTTGTTTGCAGAAACAGCCAAACAACTGACAATAGTACATTTTGTAAATTATTTTGAGCTTTACTACAGGCTAAAATGTACAAATATTTGTATTAATATATTTTAATATATAAATACATATTTTAATAGAACTAAAAATAAATCTAAGCAAATATAATAATAATGTAAAACTGGCATGAAATTGTATGCCAAAGCCAATGCAGCATGTAACTCCTGTGGCTTACAAATATTAATGAGGTAATGTCACTAAATGGTCTATGAAGATTATCAAGCAACAGTAATTAATATTCATGAGCTAATTTCCACATAGTTGCATCACTACCTGCCCATCTTTGGCCCTGCTGCTGGATGTCCATACTTAATGTGTTTTTGCTTTGCTAACAACCCTTTTCAAATGTCGATGCCATTAAACCATATGTGTTGCTATTCAGATGTTATAAACGTAACTTAAAACTGTTTTAATATTCTCTTCAAACTTTTGCTCCTTCATGAAGATAGTTGACCTGAAACAGCGAATTGACCATAAAACAAGAGTTTACACTAATGCCAGGTGGGACTCTGCAATAGGTATTGGCTTACAGTGTGAACTGCAGTCTGATGTATTTAATAGTGCATTGATGCAAGTTTGGATGGATGGATGGATGCTCAAGAAACATTTATTTTCATTATCAATGTTGAAACGTAATGAACCCAAACCCTGTTAGCATAGTTGCATAGGCTATGCTTCGGGCCTTGAAAGGAAAACAGGCAATGTTTGCAGAGATTTTAAGTTGCATTTGCAATTAATGTGGCATCAACAGGAACAAAGGTCCAAGCGTATCCTGCATCTTTTGTAGAATGGCAAACACACACTCTCCCGCATCCACTCACACCCTTGCTCAGCCCTAGGGGACTTGCCTTTCCTTCTGTCAAACACTCCTCCATGTTAACAAAAGCCAATTAAACGCTGGCTGCTCACATCTATTGATCATATCTAACACAATTCACTTGCTCTGCCAATGTAGAACAACAGGAGCCACATTCAGCCATAAATCCCCTGCCTCCATTCACCCTCAGCAAGACAGATGCCCATCTAAAGATCCATATCTGCTGCTCATTTAACGTTTGTTTTTGTGAATCTCACAAAACATCACATTTCACCCCCCAAAATAAAAGTAACATATAAATAACTGTATTTTGCATTCAGAAAATTAAGCCATTTAGGACCATTAAGATGTTTTTCTTTATTCTATTACTTTTATGAGAGTTAAGCACATTTTTCCTTGTACAGCCATTACTAATGTGTCTGGATGTTTTTTATTTTAAGGCTTTTCTTGTCACTTTTATTATGCTTAAAGGAGACTTTCATGACAGAAATACATTAATTTAAAAAAAATTAAATATTACACAAAACAATGCTGACAGAAAAAATAAGATGAATTAAATTAAAGGAAGTACAAACCGCCATATGTAAACAATATATAATTTAATAGTGGAAGTATTTAAAAAAATGTATTTACATAAATTAATTAAATGCTATTAAAAATGTAGAGAGAGAGAGACTGTAGATAAACAGTTTTTTAATTTTTTTATTTTGGGGAGACATATGACCCAGGTTTTCTGAGATTTTCCAGCCGCATGCGCTTCCCAAAAAGAGTTCTGAGCCATCAAAGGTGACCCTTTTTCTCAGTAACCTCCCAAATGCTGTGCAAACAGTGAATTTCTATCCAGACTTTTAAAAGCTTTTAAAAGGTTTGAAGATGAAATACGACTCTGTGTGAGAGAGGAATCCCGATTACAGACAGATACTGCAGAGACTGCAGACGAAAACACCAAAGGTCAGCGAATGCAACAGTTTGGAACAAAAGCAATGACCTTGACCTGATAATCTGTGTGTGTTTGTGTGTGTGTATGTGTGTGTGTGTGTGTGTGTGTAAGATGATGCAGTACACAGCCTCTCCTCTACTGCCCAGTGTGACCTGCTCCTCAGTTAAAAAGGGCAAGGTGTAGATTGATTCTCTCCACCTGCTGACCTTTAGGACCAGATCTGATATGGACTGCTGATTAGACAAACAAACAGAAGGAGAGAGAGAAAAGAAAGAGTGTGTGTGTGTGTGTGTGTGTGTGTGTGCATGTGTGTGTGTGTGTGTGTGTGTAGGGTATTTCGTGTATAACAAAAGAAGCAACAAAGGGTGAAGCTGGTGTGAGCTGGTTTTATGGTTTTAGCTGGTTCCGACCAGGTGGTCTACCAGCTAAGAAAGGCCTAAGCCCTTCTAAAACCAACAAATCAGGCCAATCTTCATTCATTCTTTTGAGTCATATATTTTCAATGAATCATTTAAAACCATTCACAAAACCCGTATCAATGCTCCCTATGATCAATTTAGGATTATAATGCTTTTTTAGGGAAACACAGCCCTGAACAACTGATTCACAAAACAAACTGACAGTCCAACCCCCTCACTGAACCCAAAACAGTCTCTTTCTAACAAACAGATTCGTAATGAGAAGAGGCTTTGTCTGATGAGGCGCAACGGAAGTTGTTATAGCTGATTTTACAAATAAAATATACTGCAAAATGATAATAAAACTGTACAATGATGTGAAAGACAGCAGACGGGGAAAAAATATAAAAATATCATAACCAAAACAGATTTTGTACCTGAATTACCCACCAGAATTGATAAAGAACATCTATCTGTCCTGGTTGCTTTCAGAGAGCTGGTCTATAATAGCACTTTTGAGACTACAGATTTGGCTTTCCTCCCCTCAATCCATCTTGTCTGGACAGGTGAGGTGCAGATCTGTAATATTCAGATGGATAGAATTAATAAAAATGTATAAAGACTTACAGGTAACATCCAACGTTATGGAGAAGTGATTCTGGCTTAGAAAAGAGCATTTAAACCAAGGCTAAATTAATCAAACTAAAGTATTTTTTTTTTGTTCTGCAACACAGTCATTAACAAACTCCATCAGTCATTAGTTTGATCCAGAACATGACAAGAAACAATTGATTACTAGTGCAAACCGTAATCAACACTTCAAAAAGTGCTTTGGAGAGTTGCAGTAATGAATTTATGGCTTTTGAAATAAATCTAAACAAGTAAATAAGAAGAGTGGAAAGCAACCATGATATAAAGACAAGATGTTGAAAAGCATACAAATACAAGCAAGTACAAGCTAAATCTACTGGTCTGGCCTATCTCTCTAATTTAACCAGCACTAGATTGGACCCGTCTGGGTAAGTTGTTTAAGTAGAAATGACTCCCGGTAGAAACGCACAACACTGGAACAAAAGTTTAATCTGAGAGTGTGTTGTTTGGGAATTTTGTAATGCACACTGCTGCAGAAATCATTCCCTCTTTCATGTCTCTACATCCGGCTCTCATTTGACATTCCCCTCCATTCCCTGCAGTTCGTCATGCAGTCAGGTCACAGGTGCACTCAGCTAATGTATTCAATTAATCGTATAATGCAGAAGAGACACGATTCACTCTCATTTCGGCTCTAAGAAGCGGGACTGTGTTTATTAGCGGAGAGCATTTGTTTGGGACTGTTTTTGTTGTTTTCTCCTTTTACATTGTGTATGTTTGGTACCATGCAGGTTTGTGTACCATTCAATATGAGAGGGCACTTTAAATTTCAATTAAATTCCTGAATTTGAATTGAGGCAGCAAATAGTATACAGAAAATAAACTCAAAATGGAATGCAAGGACACTGAATTAATTTAAATTCAAATGATAAATGTTTAACTAAAAAAATAATAATTTGAATTTAAATTAATTCAATGTCCATGCATTCCACTTTTAATATTAAATATATATATATATATATATATATATATATATATATATATATATATATATATATATATATATATATATAAAGAGAAAAGTCTCTTATGCTCACCAAGGCTGCATTGGATGGATGGATGGATGGATGCTCAAGAAACATTTATTTTCATTATCAATGTTGAAACATAATGAACCCAAACTTTTCAATGGTAGTGTGTGACTGGTCTTAACAAATTTCACATTTCTAAGGATTTTAGAGGGGTGGTAATATGAGTTTTTGTTTATTTGGGAATGGGTCTGAACTTGTTTTATGCCATGTTTGTGTGTGTGTGTGTGTGTGTGTGTGTGTGTGTGTGTGCGTGCATGTTTATGTGGATTATGAGACAAATTTGTATAATAACATGGGTATGACATAGGTATTACAACGAGAAGGTGATTTATGAGGACATTTTCAGTGTCCCCGTAATTCAGAAGGCTTATAAATAATTCAGAATGAGTTACTTGAAAATCTAAAAATGCAGAAAGTTTCCTGTGAGGGGTAGGTTTAGGGGTAGGGTTGGTGTAGGGCAATAGAAATTACGGTTTGTACAGTATAAAAACCATTACGCCTATGGAGAGTCCCCATAAACCATAAAAACAAACCTGTTTGTGTGTGTGTGTGTATATGCAAGGTGAACACAGCGGGAAGCCATCCCCTCAGATCCATTAAATCCACCAAGATTTTTCCTCCTTTCATGCACTGATCTTCCAACTCTTCTCCTCTTTTCTCACTCCCTCCTCTCCTCCACTCACAGCCAGAGATAGAGGGATAGGAAGACAGGAACAGCTCTTTGATCTTAGTCCCCCCCTCTGCTTTGGCCATCCAGAAAGGCACAAGCATAAGATCATCTCCTCTCTGAAGTTCACCGGATCGATGAGACCAGGGAGGCACGAGGGGGAGTTAGTTCTTCATCCCTTTCTTTTTAGTCTTTTTTTAAACTTCCTCACATTTGTTCTCAGTTTTGATGGGTTTGCGTGGTGCTGAGGTGGCATGCAGGGCGTGGAAATGACTTTTAGAGCAGGGCTGCATGACCCTGTCAAGGTCTGGACACCAACACAATCACATAAACACACACACAATCTCAGATAGACCATGACAGACCAAGCACTATTTGACGTTGTTTACACGAGGTATTACCATTTTGGGCGACAAGTTGATCTGAAATATTGAGATTCAACCACATAAAAAAAAACAAAAAACTGGGAAATCACATATAAATGCATGCAAATACATGCACATGACTTCAGAGAACATCTTCAGTATGTCCGATGACAACATGCAATGGCAGATCTTGTAAAGCATATCCAAAGTGCAGCTAATACAGATGGCTGACCATAACATCTGCTCAATAACATCACTTTATACTGAGAAATGTAAGATTAAAGTAAATTGTTCCACTGAATTGTAAATGTTCGCCATTTAAAATGTAACCAATAGCATGATGTCACAGTTATATTTGCACACAAAATTCTGACTAGTCTTATTCCTAGCATTTATTTCGATACTGACTTTTGATTGGTTGTTGTTTTCTTGCATCTATTTATTAAAAAATGAAATAATAAAAAAGAAACAATAAATAATATAAAAAAATAATAATTTAAGTTTAAAATAATTCAAACTATTTGCTAAATAAAGCACCGCTGCTAGCTAAAATAAATACATAAATAGTTGCTAATTAGTCAAATTAGTTGATAATTGATAATTAACTAAAAGGCCACTGGTCCATCCCTACTCTGATGTGACAAGTCATTTTCTCAGGAACAAATCTAGAACTCACCAAAACCTTCAACACAATTCTTTTGCTGACTCTGCACTGCTATTTACTTCAGGAAATGCAAATTAAGTAATTACCGAATATGTTGACTGACTGTGCATTGACCTAAAGCTACAAACTACTTCAGTGATGAAGCGCCTTAAAGTGCATACAGAAAGTATGTACTGCACTGTACTAATGCAACCTTCAGTCTTATACTCTATTCGCTTTTTTATTTCCGGCATTAAAGACACACAATTTTAGCTCCTGCTCCTCACACTTCTTTCACAAGATTTAAATAAAAAGAAGCAGAATGAAAAGAAACAGTGGGCTTTGGCGCCCCCTGCTGGAATTTACACGCTAATGCATGGCAATTTGTTCTAGATTACCTTAAAATGTGTTTACTACTTTGTTTTACATGTCCTCAAATAGTCTTAGTGTAAGAAAGTGTATATTGTATAACTGTACGTGTTCCCTAACCATAAGCACTCTAAACCAGTCAGCCAATCAAATCAGAGGACCAAAATTAAGTGTGTAAATTGTTCATGACCTCCGAATGATTCTGAAATATGAGGATTAAGCTCATTTAACTTGTAAAAAATTCCTCTAAATAAACAACCTGGCAACATCTTACTAACTTCTTTTGAGTTTGTTGGAAATAGGTTTTAATATTTACATTTGTATATTATAATTACAATAATAAAACAAATATAATTTCAATAGATTTCCAAAAAAACAGTCATTTGATGTTTATTATTAGTTATTTAATTTAAATGTTATTTTAATAGTTTATTAAACAAATCTAACAGAGCTGTGGAAATAAAATTCTACATTACATAAATTTTTATTATATAATAAATATTAAATAAAAATGCAATAAACTGATTATCAATTCCATAGATTTTTT
>NW_015506360.1:69009-69978 GCF_001515645.1 Sinocyclocheilus grahami
GAAATTTCAAGTAAAAATTACAAGTATTTGATGTTTAAAACTAGTTATGACAAGTACAATGTTATTTTAATAATTTGTCAAACATATAACAGAGCTCAGAACAAAAACGTGGTGGAAAAACATGGCATGTGTCAAAAAAGGGACAGTCAAAAATGGCATCTAGTTTGTCATATCACTTTACTTATTTAAAATGTAAAATTAAACAACCATGAGCATTTCTATTAAGAGAGCCAAACTCTCGCTGTGTGCAAACAGCCACAGAAAACCTCAGACATTATGAGATGAAAAAGGTACAGAACCGAGTATTAATATTCGTTTAGTTCAGTCATACTGACACAAATGACAGTAAGTGTTAGGGAATCTCCATTTAGAGCTGTCAGTCTTTAGCTCTCATAGAGAGGCTTCGCTTATCTCTGACACTTGGCAAATACACTCTGCACAAACACTCTCATTGACACCAGCCTTTATCTGGGCTCTGTGTACACATCACACGCCTGTAAACGTCCCATAAGGGCCATTAATCTGCTACATAATGTGACAATGTTTCTGCATTCAAATTTTTTGTCACACAATGGCTCAATAAATTCAAGCACACAAATGCATTCAACTCTGAAAACAAGGAGTACTCGACAATCATTCAACAGGAAAATATTACTCAATATCTTCAAAAAGGCATGTATGGTCTACCTAATGCATGGTGGATCAGACTCCAAGTAAACATTTTATTTCACTTTTCTGATATTCCAAAAGAGAGCAAGAGAGAGAGAGAGAATCGAGCAAAATATGGTTATTTGCTAAAAAAAGATTGAATGTTTTTGTAATAGAAAAGCTAGTTAATGCAAGTGGAGCAAACGAGAAATGGAAAACGTGGAGTAGAGCCAGAGCACATGGATTACAGAAAGTTTGTCAAATTTTAAAACGCATTGGCTTCCATTGGAAGTACTTTTTGTTTTTAACAAAAAAAAAAAA
>NW_015506360.1:70993-71761 GCF_001515645.1 Sinocyclocheilus grahami
GACAACCACTTACATACGCCTGAGATGACATCATTAAAGAAAAGTATTATCTATCTGGTATTGCATATGTCCATCTTTTATAACAAAGGGTTGATGGCGTTATCTTATCTGTCGGACAGGTTGAAGAGAAGAACAGGGAAATAAAATAAAAAAAGAATGGCATTTGGAAACTTGCGTGTGAGGTCTGATACTGCAAATAAAGCCAAGGACTGTGACATGATTACAGCAAAGTCCGTTAGCTCTATCTCAAATTAAATCATCCTACGAAAAGTGTCTGAGCCAAACAGAATTGTGCAAACTGTTCAGGGGTACAGCTATGGATCACATGGTCAAGGTTTCAGTGCCTGGCATCAATCTAAACAGTGGTTTTGCTCTGGATTGATCTTTACAAATGTAATGTTTAGTGAAGAACAGTAAGAGTTTAAGGGCCTGGCAAGGTTCAAATAACCTGAAGATACTGCAAATCTATTCACATGCACTGTAATACAGTACTTGTATAATAAATGCACTGTTAAAAATATTTTCCAATAGTGTCCAATTAATAATCAGTGTCGTTAACAATTAAACAGTGTCGTGTTAAGAAAACCAATCTGGCACATGCAGACAAATGACACTTGTATTTTTCTCTCTCTTTTTTTTTAATGCATTGCTTAAAAAGTAAAATAAATAAATCAATATTTTGAACCAGCCTGAGCTGGTTTGGTGGTCTTACCCGATCTCCCAGCCTGATCAGGTCTCTTGGTTCTAAATGGTTTTGGACACTTTTCA
>NW_015506360.1:72053-79245 GCF_001515645.1 Sinocyclocheilus grahami
CCAGGGGACACATACATGGGGGCTGCTCTCTGTAGTAGCCTATTTATGTGTTTTCAGCACTGAGGCTTATTCAGTGTAGGTTGTCTTTCTAACTCTTATATTGTGTTTAACAAAGCTGAGTTCCTTAACATTTGTTAACATCAAATTTTTTTCCGTTCATCATCTGCTGAAGTTTTCCACTCACTCTTCCTGACTGGAAGTCAAATGCAGGTAAGCATTTTATCAGCACAAATCCAGATGCCTAACTTTTATAAGGTTATAATTTTTGGGTGGTAACACTCGAAGCCTTTAAATATAATGCATTATAAAAATAGTTTTAATGCATTAGTTAAGCCTTGTAATGCATAATATAATGTTTTCTATGTATGTATATGTTTTCTATGTAATAACTGAAGGCATTAATGTTTTAAAAGTTATAATTACATTATAATATATAATATCTTACAATATAATATTCATTATAATATCTATCAATGCATTTTTACATCTTTAGAAAATATATTGCATTAAAACATGATAAACAACCAATTTCGGATGTAATCTGCAAATATTATAATGCATTTTAACTTAAAATATTTATGAAAAGATATAATTCATAAAGGCTTTAAGTGTTACTGAAAAGATTTAAAGCTTTTATGTATAATGCATTATAAAATTATTCATAATGTATGTTTGTAATGCATTGTATTTTTTTTTTTATAAATAATTGTTAAAAAACTTAAAATGCATTATAATATTTGAAGGTTTGTTTGTGTTTTAATGCATTATACTTTCTAAATGTGTAAAAATGTATAGATAAGTATTATAATGTATTATAACTGTGGTTACAATTATTCATGAGATCATGCAATGCGTTATAATGTGCATTACAAGGCATGATTAATGCAATAAAACTACTTTTATGATGCATTATATAAATAAAAAACTTTGAGTAAAGTGTAACCAACTTCTGCAATTCTGAAATGAAGACCTGTTTGAAACCATGCTATCAAACTGTGATGAGTTGTAAACCTTTTAGGCTTCTCTAATAGAAGCACTCACACTGGTATGACCAATTTCTCGCAAGAGTGACTGGAGACACGAACATTTGTTATAACAATCCAAACAGAACTATGTTTTTGGTTTGTTTCTTGTTTTCAATTAGGTTCTTATTCTCCACTTTTGTTTTTCATTGTCCTTTAATCACTTTTCCCTCCTGTGCTGTAGATTATTTCGCAAAGTGTGATTTTGGCAGTGATTTGCTGGCATCCTGCGAATGGACCTCTGAGGGACCCATCAGCGCTCAAACGGCAACAGGTAATTATACTGCTGAGACAAAATTGCTGCAGAGACAGTTGCTACTTTGTGTTTACCACCAATCCATTCACCTGCAGCAACAGCAGTTAACAGGTTTCTAACAGCATGTAGCACAGCTTCTTTAAACTTTTTATTCTTCCAATTATGTTCTTCAACTTGACTTTCAAGTACGCTAGGCACCACATTCAACCACTTGTGTGAACCCTTGTCAACATGCTAAGAATTCACAAAACACAAAGTTGGCACTTGTTGTTTTTTAATCTGCAAGGTGATTTGATCATTATTTATGACTGCATGCTTTTAGAGGTCAATCTATAAAGTATATGACATCAAGAGCATATGTTACTAATACAGCCTTTGCTTGTACATGACAAACTCAATTTGTTTAGAGAAAAAATATTCATAGCAGCTTATTTTGTGCGAAACAGCTGTTTTTTGGCCTTTGTACTACTTATAAGAACAGGGACAGGTAACAACAAGCCGGATTCGAACGTGCCCAGCCCACATAAGTACCAGAGCTCAATGTACACTCTAAAAAATGCTGGGTTAAATATAATCCAGTGCTGGGTAAAATAGGGACAAACCCAGCAATTGGGCTGTTTTGACACAGCGGTTGGGTTAAATGTTTAACCCAACCTTCTGGGTAGTAACCGAAACGCTGGGTCAAAACAGCCCAATTGCTGGGTTTGTCCCTATTTTACCCAGCACTGGATTATATTTAACCCAGCATTTTTTAGAGTGTATCAGGATGTGTTACCCACAAACTGAGCAGTAAAACGGAATCAATTATTATTGACTATTGTTATTATAAAACTACAAATTACAAACTTAGGCAGTAACATTTTCACAGAAAATAAAAAACTATCAAGATGAACATTACTTCAGCAGCTCTCCTGCAAATCACTTAAATTTATACTTGTTTTTTTTCTTTTTGTCTATGTGCTACAGAGGAAACCGCTCTCCATCCTGAGAGTCCATCTGGTGCATTTCATCTCAAGAGTGGATTTCTTAAGATCTCAGAAGACTCCTGTCTGGAGTTCTGGTACCATAAACCTAACAAGAAGAGCTCTGAACTCAAAGTTTTGCTAGTGGATGACATTCTGCAGACATTGATTTGGACCTCAGAGATGTCTAGCAATGGAGACTGGAGACAAGTCTTCATCCCTCTGACGAAGTAATCTGACAACGACAACTTACAGGTACAGTAATTTAAATATTCATATTTAGGTTTTGGGCATCTTTATGGTGAAATATAGCAGAAAATCGTAAAATGTTTAAGGTCATTTGAAAGTTATTTTCTTCTTATTAGTAATTTTTCATGTGTTTTAACTGTGTATCCACACAGACAGACCGACCGATCTGTGGAAATAATGAGCACACATGTAATTGTAGGTATTTAAAAACATTTGTGTCTTGAATGATGAACCTTAATTGTGTTCTCTGGCAGGTTGTTTTTGAGCTGTTAAAAGGTCTGCATGGTGATGAAGAAACTGCCTTTGACAGAATAGGAATACGGAAGGGACAATGTGGTGAGTGACATATAATTGCTATTTTTTTGACCTCGTACATCACTTACCAATATACAAACATCTTCAGGCTAAATTCACCACATCTATTGGGCTTTAGTAAAATAGTAGTAAAATGTTAATATATCATCCACAGGGCCACAATGTCAGCGAGGAGGCACATTTTGGACTGATAAAAGCACCCTCTGCTCTTGCACTGATGAGCAACTCATCTGTTCTCACATCCCTTGGTCCAACGACACTTTTGGCACCTGCCGTGTGGCCTCTGACCCACACTACACTACTTTTGATGGGGTCAGCTTCCAATTTGAGAGTCCCTGTACCTACATCTTGTCAAAGGTCTGCGATGAATCAGGGTCGCTTGCTTCCGGAGTTTGCAGTGGAGGTGCAAAACGAGAATAAAGGGGTCTCGCACGTATCCTCCATTCAGCAAGTGAACATCAATGTGCATGATCTGACAGTGACCATGGTGAGGACAGAGAGAAGCAAAGTCATGGTGAGCAATCAACTACAATTTATGATGATTAGATATAACATACTTGACTTTTATCTTAAGCAACAGTTTACACAAAAATGAAAATTTGCTGAAAATTCACTCAATCAGGCAATCAAAAATGTTGAGGAGTTTGTTTGTTCATCAGGTCAGATTTGGAGAACTTTAGCATTACATCACTTGCTCACCAATGGATCCTCTGCAGTGAATGGGTGCCGTCAGAATGAGAGTCAATGGGATGGATTTGTTTATTACAAACACACAGCTTTTCACTTCACAAGATGTTAATTGATGAACTGGAGTCGTGTTGTGGATTATTGTAATGTTTCTATCAGCTGTTTGGACTCTCATTCTGACGGCACCCATTCACTGCAGAGGATCCATTGCTGAGCAAGTGATGCAATGTTAAATTCCTCCAAAGCTGTTGCAATGAAGAAACAAACTCATCTACATTTTGGATGGCCTGAAGGTGAGAAAAAATTTCACTGTGAACTACTCCAACCAATTTCCATTGTTGTCCTAATCAGGTTAATGGGATTTGGAATAATATCCCTCTACTCCTGAAAGGAAACAGAGTTACGGTTAATGCCCAGGGAGATGCTTTGGTCCTTCAGACATACTTCAAACTGTCCGTCTTCTACATGCGATCCGGTGCCGTTCAGGTGATCATCCCTAGCCATTACTCAAACAGAATCTGTGGCATGTGTGGCAACTTTAATCATGAGACAGAAGACGACTCCAAGATCCCAGACGGGTCACTGGTGCAGGACACGCATGTTTTAGGGCAAATAGGGTCCACCCTGCCCAGGGTCTGTACAGACGCAGAGGAGCAGCAGTACGCCAGCGAGGCTTACTGCAGCATGCTAACATCTAGACAAGGGCCATTCTCAATGTGCTCATCTGTTCTGAATATAGATAGTTTCTTCCAAAGCTGCATGTTTGATATGTGTACAACTCACGGAGATCCTGCTGCCCTCTGCAATGCCATTGAGGCTTTCGGTGCCACCTGCAACAAAGTTGGGATATCTGTTCTGGCATGGAGGAACTCAACATTCTGTCGTATGTACTTAACATTTACCAAAATTACCTACATAAATAAAAAAAATAAAAATAAAAAAACCTTTTACTCTTAAACTTGACTGTATCGATTGATAAAGAATGTGTTACAGTAATGCACCCACAATGGAAGTCTATGAGGCTTTTACGAGGCTTTTAGAGGGGTTATTTTTATTTATTTAAATTATTCCGTTTAAAAAATGTTTATTATTTGATCTGTAAAGTTGTCATTTTAAATGGACTTTAATATGCGAATGAACATTTGATTATGCATTACTGATGCAATCTCTGAGAGTTTGGTCCATGTAAAAAGTGCACTAGGATTAACCAATATTATGGTCGATACTGATAAGCCAGTAATTACTTTTGGGTGATGGCCGATAAATAGCCAATATTATAAATTACTTCCTAAAAAAAAGAAACTACAAGTGAATTTAGGCATCACATTACGATGAATAATACAAAATATAGACAAATATTCCTTTTGAAATTTGCTATGGAAAAAGGTATAATATTCAAATTAAAAATAAATAAGTGCTCCTAAAAACAGAGAAGGGAATGCTGAGAAGTGCTGATTTTTCTTTGAACAACTCTAGCGGTCCGTCACGGTTTCATAATGAACTGAAAATATTTTTACACTTGTCGTAACAACATAAAAGACATTACTTTGGCAAAGCATCGGTAAATTGAACTTAAATCGAAATTGTGATATGGCTTAGCGTGTTTATCAAATTGCAAAATGCCGCAATTTAATTAAATAAGTATTTTGTCTGCATGTTTTAGAGTGAAACGCAGAACTGTGTTCATGCAAGCAGCTCATGGTCCAGTGTTTAAGCGTCTGAGTTCACAGCGAATGCAGCAAACTCTATATCTGCGTGTGCTGGTTACTATTTAAAAAAGAAAAAATTATTATAATGACATTCATTTTGTATTAAATTTATTTTAGTGTATTTGAATTACAATAGTAAGATAATAATAATTTTGCTCTAAAAATACACAAGATTGATGCATTTCAATTTAAAATATATAACATTTTCTCCCAGGACGCAAAACCCCCTAGAGGGACCGAGGTCCTCTCTGTAATCAGCAGTCCGGTTGCCACCTAACAACCCACAAAGAAGTACTAGACATAGTCACTGGTTATTAATTAATCATCTTCCACACCTTCACCAGCTGACCCGAAACTTTCCATTGCAAACCACAAGACCACTGAGAAACATACTGTAAGTCTATAAGATTAATTATGTTTGATTGTCCGGGTGTCTGTTTTAGCTGTGGCATGTGGCCCTCACAGCCACAATAACGCCTGTGCCAGCAGCTGCCCTAAGACCTGCTCCAGCCAGGATGCTACAGGGTCTTGTGGGATATGTGAGGAGCACTGTGAGTGTGATGATGGCTTCATGCTCAGCGGAGGAGCATGCGCATCAGCTAAAGACTGTGGATGTTGGGCTAATGGACAGCATCATTCGGTACAGTAGCTTAGCCATCTTATTGTTATTATCACATCATTATTTATATCTATCTAGATTATACATTTCTATATTATATATTTTAGCACACATACACATTGTACACACACACACACATATTTCTTAAAAATTGTGTATATATACCATGACTTGTAAAAAAAATTATTTATTTTATTTATTTATTTATTACAAATCAATGCAGAAATGTTTTACTCTATTCAGTTTGGTCACTGAAAGGGAGTTAGAGCTTTTAAATTAACTTTAAAATTTACAAAAATTTCTTCCAGAATTTAAGTTTTATAAATTTTTTTAAATGTAATTATTATTTTTTTTATATATATAAAATAATAATTTAATAATTAAAAAAAATTAAACATGTTATGCATGTATATACAAATATGAATGATGAAGAACCGTCACCTTCAACTCAACCTTGCCAAGACAGAACTGCTTGTGGTTCCAGCAAACCCATCGTTTCATCACAATTTCACCATCCAGTTAGGCACATCAATCATAACTCCTTCAAAAACAGCCAGAAACCTTGGAGTTATGATTGATGATCAGCTGACTTTCTCAGACCACATTGCTAAAACTGCCCAGTCCTGCAGATTTGCTTTATTCAACATCAAGAAAATCAGGCCCTTTCTTTCGGAACATGCTTCACAACTCCTTGTTCAAGCTCTTGTTCTGTCCAGGCTGGACTATTGCAATGCTCTCTTGGCAGGTCTTCCAGTCACTTCTATCAAACCTTTACAATTAATCCAGAACGCGGCAGCAAGATTCATTTTTAACGACCCGAAAAAAATGCACATCTTTAAGAATCGGCTAACAAATCTCTTCCATCTTTATTTGACCCTCTAACTCTAGCACTCTCTATTCTAATTCTATTCTTAATTTTTTTTTTTCAAAACTTGCCCCTTTTAGACTTGCAATCTATTTACTAAATGCTTGTTTTCTTTAAAAAAAACACTTGCTTCTCTAATCTTTTTGCATTCTATTTGTTTTCTTTTTATTTATTATACAATTATAATTCTGACTTTCTGACTTCTGACTTCCTCTAACACTAGCTTGCTCTATTCTTTTTCTATTCTATCTGTTTTCTTTTTATTTATTATATGATTTTTAAAAAACCTTGCTATGTACCTGGGCCCCTTGGCTTGAGGTTATGTTTGGGCCCCATACCTATACTACAAATGCCCTCAACTAGAACATTATTATGGAGTAACACAAAATACACAAAAATTTAAATATGCTTTCCGGTTGATAAACTGTATACAATTAATAGGCAACATGTCTAGCCTAGTCAAAGTTTAGATGTAATATTAAATAGTCACTATAATACAATAAACAGG
>NW_015506360.1:80985-84697 GCF_001515645.1 Sinocyclocheilus grahami
GGCTCTGCACCCATTTACCTAAATTCATTACTTCAGACTTATGTGCCCTCTAGAAGCTTGCGTTCTGCAAGTGAACGGCGCTTTATTGTGCCATCCCAAAGAAGCACAAAATCACTTTCTCTGACTTTTAAATTAAATGTTCCCTCCTGGTGGAATGACCTGCTCAACTCAGTCCGAGCAGCTGAGTCCTTAGCCATCTTTAAGAATCGGCTAACAAATCTCTTCCATCTTTATTTGACCCTCTAACTCTAGCACTCTCTATTCTAATTCTATTCTTTATTTATTTTTTTCAAAACTTGCCCCTTTTAGACTTGCAATCTATTTACTAAATGCTTGTTTTCTTTAAAAAAAACACTTGCTTCTCTAATCGTTTTGCATTCTATTTGTTTTCTTTTTATTTATTATACAATTATAATTCTGACTTTCTGACTTCTGACTTCCTCTAACACTAGCTTGCTCTATTCTTTTTCTATTCTATCTTTTATTTATTTATTTATTATATGATTTTTAAAAAACCTTGCTATGTACCTGGGCCCCTTGGCTTGAGGTTATGTTTGGGCTATACTACAATACTACAAATGCCCTCAACTAGAACATTATTATGGAGTAACACAAAATACACAAAAATTTAAATATGCTTTCCGGTTGATAAACTGTATACAATTAATAGGCAACATGTCTAGCCTAGTCAAAGTTTAGATGTAATATTAAATAGTCACTATAATACAATAAACAGGATGTGATCTCTCAGTTGAGAGATCAAAACCCTGAAATAACACTGAGCACAAAAAAACAAAGAGATGTATTATTATGAAAATGTATTGTCATATCTGTGTCCTTTTATGTCAGATTCTTAAATTTAATCAATTCAATCTGAATAAAAAAACATGTTGGCTATTAACAATCAAATGAAATCACTATAAACAAAATCCATAGATGGATTTTGCATAAGTTATGTTAAGTTTAAATACAACATTTTAATGTAGAAATATTAAATGATTGCAAAAATGAAATAATGAGCTACTTTTTAAAATATGAAACTACAACCACCAGTAGGTGGCAGCAAGTGACTGTCTTAACGAGGGAGTTGAATTCTTAAATCAACCGATTCGTTTAAAATGCTAATTCATTTAACTTAGCAAACGGCTGTACTAATAGCCTGTTTGAACCATTTACTGGTCCGTGTAATGCTGAGAAAATAAACACTCTGTTGCTCGGAGACGCATTGATGGGGCAAAGCAGAATTTTGTGTCTGAAAGTTATTCAGTAACTTGTTGTTTATTATACATTTACGATCGTGCAGATATTCGGAAAAACAGGACTCTAGTTTGTGTGATAGGCTAACTCCTATATCGTAGGCATTCACTGATTAAATGCAGGGTTCGTTCGACCAATACATTTCAATGACTTTTAAGGCAATATTCATGACCTAATGCTCCATTATTTTACACAAATATTCTGAAAATTAATGATTATTCGCACTATTTGTTTGCTTTCTAATAAGCACAGGCTGCGACTGTGCCAGACGTTACTTCATGCAGAGAACATAAGTTACATAATCACATAACTGAATACCAGAATATTAAGTATATTGTAATTTGCTTAGCCAGTATTATAAATTAAACTCAGGACCTGAATTTCGTTTTAGAAACAGTTTTGGTGGAAAACAATAACTTTTTCTTGAGGTGTTTGCGATGCGGCTTCATGTGCGCGGTGCTTTGGATGTAACCGTGAGTACCCAGAAATCTATTTTCGAGTGCGTGAGTACCGAATGGTTTAAAAAGACTTAAAAAGACGTGCAAATGATAAACTTTTGTGATGATGCAACGCTGACCCGATTAGGCAAGTGACAGTTCTGTCAGCTGAGCTAAAGTCTTGTATGGAAGCCTGCAGCAGCTCTCTTAGTGCAGACGAGATGCGCTGATGTGAGGCAATTTTGAGAGAGTGAGAGCGAGAAGATGCTGTACAGCTGAACCACTCATGCTGTTTTTAAATGACTGACTTAATCTGATATTCTGTGTGAATTTTTTTTAACTCATCTAACCTACATTGTATATTAAATACATGTTTTAATTACAAAATAATTAGTTTTACTCTCAAACATAGAATGTTTGATTGAATAATAAAGACACAAAAAAGATTCCATACGGACCTAGCGATCTACCAGGACCTTGCTCGCTAATCTAAGCGCTCCAAAGTTTGGCTACATTTGCGATCAGAAGCCAAAAAAGCTAAGTATAATAGGCCTATCTGTGATAGCTAAACATGTTGCAAGAGAGGTGTCACCACCAGCATGACAAAGCACTTTAATTTAATAGATCGTTAAAGATCGCGAACACCATTCAAACACCAACGTGATTCTATTCCTAAATTACAATGATTCGTCTGTTTCATTCCTCAACCTTTGACGTGTGCGATCAATGTTGTGATCACTTGGTTCGTCTGTGCAGCGTATGATCACACCAGTGTGATTTAAGCATGTAAATCTGCGTTCGCTGCCATTGACCTAAAGAGAGCAGCTGTCTGCCATGAATGAAACAGCTTCACAGTCTTTTCAGCCACACAGTATCATTATTTCTGTGTTACAAACATTCAAATCACAGAAGTACTGGGATAAAAGTTTATAGTTCAGATATAAACTCTGATGTGTACGGTAGCGATTAAAATAGAGTAAATCACCTTTTGAAAGTAATTTGACACTTCAAATTAAGATTTATCGATTACATTGTTACGCCAGTAGGTGGCGAAAAGGAGCTGTTAAAATGTATTTGTCTTTGAATCATACAAGAGATTCGTTCAGGAACGCTGATTCATCCAGTAATGAAACAAGTACATCTTGATTGAGTCATGTAATCATTCATTCATAAATTACATGTGATTTTGTTTAGCTGTCTAATGTGTTTTCTTCAGAATCATGAGAGAACCACAACTTCCATTGGAAGAAAAAAAAACTCAGTTTATCCAGAATCATGCCATTCTATTTTGCACACAAGTTTTTATGTAGCCTGTTGATTTTTGTTCATGTTATTCAGCTCCAATAAATGGTTTGCAAAAACAGGGTATATACAGGAATCATGGAGTTAAATTTAATACCTTTTAATACCTATTATTTACTATATAATGTTTGTAAGATAGCACAACTAAACAGTCTTACTTTGTGATAACTCCTTATCAATGCAACATAATTCAGAAGGGGGGAACGAAGCACAAGAGAATTAATTAAGTGACTAACCAATGCAACCCAAGAAACAAGAATTAGACCAATAAACAAAACAACTGACAAAACTTATTGAGGAGGGAAAATAAAGCTCTCCGAGTTAACGGGGCAATGAGTTCACACAGTATATTCAAAAGATGTACTTGTCACATCAACTCTTATAACTGTCTGCAAACCATAGTTGTTTTGTGGAACACTTCTCATGACAAACATCTGACTGATCAGACAGTCAGTGCTTGATTTGATACAGACTTGACAGAGTGTCAGTACTGCACCTGATCGTGTCTGAATGATTATGGAAGGTAAAATAATGATCACAACAATTACATCATTTTAATTGTGCATCCCAAGCCCATGCCAGTAAAAAAAAAACAGCCCAAAGTAGCGCAATTACCATGTCCCGAATCTGTTATGCACATTTATCATAAACTCGGCTCAAATTCTTCCTACTAGTGTGGCCCAAAACATTTAGCACAGTTTTTTACAGGTAGAATC
>NW_015506360.1:84848-100195 GCF_001515645.1 Sinocyclocheilus grahami
ATGCCAGTAAAAAAACAGCCCAAAGTAGCGCAATTACCATGTCCCGAATATAAAAAATGTCATTTCCATCCCTAAAATAGATATTTTACAGTCACTGTTATGCACATTTATCATAAACTCGGCTCAAATTCTTCCTACTAGTGTGGCCCAAAACATTTAGCACAGTTTTTTACAGGTAGAATGCAAAATGTTTCAGTACAAGCATTTCAACCAAATGTATTTTATGCAATATTTCAAACCTTTAACCACTGGGGAAAATCAACCCATGGCAACAGTTTAAAAGCAGCCCAATTTCATGGGAAAAAAACAACAACAGCCCTGCATCCAACAAGAGCTCAGTCAGATTTGACTGATCACGGGTCAAAAGTAAGGACAGATAACTGACAGGATGTTGGAGGATTTGCTCCTCAACAGATCCCGAGCTCATTGATATATACATTTTATCGTAATGTGTGCTCCCTTTACACATTTATTCCATAAATAAACTACACAGAACCCCACTATTCACAAATATACATAATGAAAAGATGATACAAAGTTTAATACCTTGGAAAATTACATTTAAGACTTTTTAATACTTATTAAGAGCCTTAATTTTATCTAAATTGATTTATCAACTTTTAATACTTTTTAAGACCCCGCTGGACACCCTGAAAAAAGAGACACAGGATAAATGTTTGATATCATTATTTAATCACATTGGAATCGAAAAGAATCGGAATCGATAAGCAGAATTGGAATCGGAATTTATCAAATTCAAACAATACCCAACCCTAGTCACTACCAACTCCATTACTTACCATCCTTCTCACTGTCATCATCACCCACCTTAACACTATTTTCTTCATCTACATCATCAACAACTACAGCACCATCTTTGCAGACATCACCAATCTCATCAGCAACGTCACAACCTTTTTCAACATCCTCATCAACATCATCAGCTTCCCTACAACCCTTAGCATCTTCATCCTCATCACAGTCATTACCAACACCAACCTATATACCATCTTCATCATCCTCAACACTAATATCATCACCAACCATACTATCTTCCATACTAACCTCACCATCATCATTCTTGTCATCATCACCAACTGCACTATTATTTACATCATCCTCACCAACTTCAGCACCCTCACCATCATCATCATCCTTGCTTTCAGCAACACCAATACTAATGTCATCCCCATCTTTATCACCAAATTCACTATCCCCACCATTGTCTTCATCAATAAACTCACAACCATCATTACCACCAGCAGCAGCACCATCATCCCCTTTTTCTCCACCAATGTCATTGACTTCACCAGTTACATCACCATCTTCATCATCCTCACCTTTATTACCAACCATACCATTATTTCAGTCATCCTCACTGTCATCACCAACTTCACCACCACCATAATCATCACCAAACTCTCCATCATTCTCAGCATCATCTTCACCACCGTCATCATCATCATTCTTGTGACATGACATGACATCCACATCACATAATAGCTGCTCTATATAAATATCATCTTTGTGAATATTATGTGTTTTACAGAAACCTAATTTCCTGAACATGTTACTAAATGGAAATGTGTTTTTTCACTAGGTGGCACTACAGCATAAAACATGAGTAAATAACACATCACTGGAACAGATGTGGGCTTTTTGAACATATACTGTATTTTGGCAAAGATTTCATGGATAAAATAAGATTAAAAATCTCCAAAAAGTTTAAAAATATAATCAGATTTTACAACACATATTGAGCTAAAAAAAAGAAAAGAAAAAATGTATAGTCCACACAAATATTGGGCTAATTATGCTGGTAAACTATATCAATTATCATTGTTTCTTAGTCTTTATTTCCAACGTGTTTTTATTTATTTTTTGGTGGGTCTCAGATTTTGTAATAATGTAATAAACACATTTGTTTTAATTTAGTTTAATAAACTTTGAATCTGAGTGTCCTCTGAGTTTTATATTTGTATCTTGTGTACTTTGTTCAAGGAAAATATTTGGAATTATAAACATAAGACAAAACATTTTTGTGGGTGCATTCTTTGTAGCAGAACCATTTTCTAGCATTCCACTCTAATTATTTTCTTTTGGGATACATTACTTTCTACCCTTGATGCCAAGTGTCATAGCAGAAAATGCGTGTCAGGTTGCCATTATGAAAAAGCGATAAAAAAAAAAAAAGTAGTGTGTGTGGAAAGATTACAAAATACTCTGGGTCAGTTACTAGGGGGAAATTTTTTTGCATTAAATATATTGCATATGTTGATTTTTACAGTAGTGTTCAATAGAAAAATATTTCCTGCACTCTTCTCCTGTTTGGAAGATTAGTATTTCACTTCAGACAAACAGGAAGTAACATGTTAAATGTTAAATTCCCCATCATCCACAGACAAACCTGAATGACAAGATACATGTAAAAAGCTAAATGTTTAAAACATGGGTCGTACAAGGAAATGATGCTGGCGTCTGGGTGTGGATTTCACTAATGCTTTACATTAAAAACACCCAAACTACAATGTGCACACTCAGCTGGACTAAGATGAAGGTCTCAGGTGCTCACTCCTGGCTTCTCTTATTGTTCCTGGTCCAAAGTGACAGAAGCCAGGTTTCAGGTAAGACCGACAGTATGCTTCAGTTCTGTAAGAAACTACAGCAAAGAAAAAAAAATTGAGGAGCTTAAACCAAGTGCTCCATCATTTTGTGTTATTTTTGTGACTGTGGTTGTATGTATGAGAAGTATGTTTAAAAAAAGTAGTAGAAAGTAGAATTGTTTTTTTTTTACCAGTAGTACAAAACAATTAAATATGGACATACATTTGTGTGAAAGAGAGCAATGGACTTTAACATTTGTGAGAAAATACAACAAACAAAAAACTTACAAGAGTCTTTTGACAATAGCAATAGTACACAAAAAAAAAAGAAAATTCTGTCATAATTTACTCACCCTCATTTGCTGGTAGCCATTGACTATAACAGTATGAAAAAAAAATCGATGAGGACTGAGAAGCCAGGTTTCAGGTAAGACCGACAGTATGCTTCAGTTCTGTAAGAAACTACAGCAAAGAAAAAAAAATTGAGGAGCTTAAACCAAGTGCTCCATCATTTTGTGTTATTTTTGTGACTGTGGTTGTATGTATGAGAAGTATGTTTAAAAAAAGTAGTAGAAAGTAGAATTGTTTTTTTTTTTACCAGTAGTACAAAACAATGTAATGTAACAAGAGAGCAATGGACTTTAACATTTGTGAGAAAATACAACAAACAAAAAACTTACAAGAGTCTTTTGACAATAGCAATAGTACACAAAAAAAAATGAAAATTCTGTCATAATTTACTCACCCTCATTTGCTGGTAGCCATTGACTATAACAGTATGAAAAAAAATCGATGAGGACTAGAAACTGTTTGGTTACCCACATTTTTCAAAATATCTTCTTTTGTGTTCAATAGAAGAAATAAATTCAGGTTTGGAGGTGAGAATACGATGACAATTTTCATTTTGGGGTGAACTATCCAACATTTTGTGTTCTTTTTTGACATTGGTTGTGTGTATGAGGAGTATGTTTAGAAGCAAAAAATCAATTGAGAAATAAATAAAGATTTTTTTTTAATAGTACAAAACTATTAAATCTGGACATAGATTTTTGTGAATGAGAGCAGTGGATATTAAAATAGTGAACTGATGTTTTCTATTTTTATGCACATTACATTTGGACCAAAAAGTATTAATATTAAGTTTTTGCATGTTAGACAATTCACATGCCATCAATCACATGGTTAAGGTCTGAAAAGATTAAACTATTTCTGTTTTTTTAAAGGTTTGGAGGTGAGAATACGATGACAATTTTCATTTTGGGGTGAACTATCCAACATTTTGTGTTCTTTTTTGACATTGGTTGTGTGTATGAGGAGTATGTTTAGAAGCAAAAAATCAATTGAGAAATAAATAAAGATTTTTTTTTAATAGTACAAAACTATTAAATCTGGACATAGATTTTTGTGAACGAGAGCAGTGGATATTAAAATAGTGAACTGATGTTTTCTATTTTTATGCACATTACATTTGGACCAAAAAGTATTAATATTAAGTTTTTGCATGTTAGACAATTCACATGCCATCAATCACATGGTTAAGGTCTGAAAAGATTAAACTATTTCTGTTTTTTTTTATGCAAATACAGTCACACATATTGTCAGTCTACTTATTATAGTTTCTAATTTATCAAAAACAAGGGGGAAAGTTTGTACACCACATATTTTATTTTTTCTTTACTTCTTTACTTTTTCCTTCTTTAGTCACATTCCTTATACAATGTAAAAAATAGCTCTATTTCTGCAGCTGAGAAATGACGATATGACTCTGAAAAAGGATATGAATAAATAAATTCCTTTCAATACAATCAAACTGTTAGCTGCAAGTCCATCCAGGTGTGTTCCAATGTGTGTAATGCATTACCAGATGCAAAGCAATGTCAGACAAAGGAAAAACACAAACAGTTGACACACTGCACTGTATGACTAGATGAAGGAATGCAGCAGCAGAGCATTATTTTACAAAAGGAAAACCCCAGAAAAGCAAAGGATAAACATCTTTGCTAAATGAGCTTTCTGTGTTCATGTCTTTTATCTTTCAGGCCAGTGTTCAGTACCCACAGCACTCGTCTGCTGTCCTGGAAAGAATAGCCAATGCATAAGTGGAGGGTGTTTTTGTGATGAGTTCTGCATCATAAACAGGGACTGCTGTGCTGACTACAATCAGACATGCATTCAGCGTAAGACTAAATACTCTCAACATAAATAATAAGCAGTCATTATAAGCAGCTCTACGGTGCCTAAAAAAGACAAATCTTTAACATTTCTATGAGACATTATTCTTTAAACAAGAACATATCATAATATACAACACACTGTGATCAAATTTAACGTTGATTTAAGTTTCCACAACTTAGAGAGGATAACTGGTATCTTAACATTAATCAGTAACTAGATCACATATTTGGAAGTGATTAAATGTACAAAGACACTGGAGTCTCAGTTCAGTCCTTATCTGAAACAGATACTAGCTTACTAATTAACTAAACAAATTAATGATATGCAAACTACAAACCTGCATCTTTTTATTCTTTTGTGACAAACCGGAATTAAAACATTCCTAAATATAAATGAATATTATTTGATTTTCTAATCATCAACAACCTTAGCACATTCTTCACCATCCTTTATATCATCTTCATTAACCACACTCTCATTTTCACCGTTCTTATCAGCCTTAATATCAACCTCACCACCATCTTCATCCTCCCTACCTACAACCAACCAATCACCAACATCCTCACCAACCTCACATCCATCTTCATCAATCTTACCAACATCCAACCGATCATCATCACCAACCTCAGAACCACCTTCTTCTTCATCCCCACCACCAACCTCTGCATCCTTATCAACATCCCAGCAGAGAAGTAGATTATACCAGTTCTGTCAGGACCATTATCGTCAAAATGATAGATACTTAGCATACGTTTGGTTTGGCGGTATGGTTCTGTTCTGGGCATAAAAACTCCCTGCCCATCCATGCAGCCTGTCATGAATGAGCAGGGAGAGCAGCAATAATAACCCCCCTAGGGTTAACAGAACAGAACAAGGCAGATATCATTAATGTACTTGGTATTTAAGTGTAACACTTTATTCAAGATAAAGGAGTCTGATTAGCAAGGAATATCAGAAAGCCAAGTCCTGACTGTGGTGAAAGGAGGAGCTGGGGATGGAGGAGGGTAATTTGCTCCTGAGCAAGCTGAAAAGCTGCTGAATAATACTGAATAGAGCTTATATACACTCTAAAAATGCTGGGTTGTTTCAACCCAATTTTGGGTCAAATATGGACTAACCCAACTGTTGGGTTAAAAAGTTAATTTAAAACTGTAACGCTAATGCTTAATTTATTGAAAATGCTAAAGTGCAAATAATGTTTTTGCAAAAATTGTTTGCGTAGATATTTAATATAGTTCCATTCTTGTCATTTCAGTTCATTATAATAGAATAGAATAGAATAGAATAAACCAAATACTGCAGATAATAACATATAAAGTCATCTTTAGAATTCCTTGGAGTAAATAAATCGCATAATTGCAATCATTTTCAGAAAACATCAGTGCAATCACAGTCCTCCACATGCGTGTTCACTCAGGAGCCAGTGAAGAGGCAATGCTGAAGGCTGTGTGGGATGTAAGTGACTTTTTAAAAATAATTTTCACTAGAGCATCACTGTTTGCTTAAATCTGGGTAATTTGTCACCAGTGCTGGGTAAATGTCTTCTGAAAACTAGGCTGCTACAGATACTATGTACTATTTGCAACAGATTACATGACTAAAAATATAATTTGCAACTCAATCTTTTAGATTATGTAAAAGGTTTATTTTGATTTAAATATATTTGAATGACATATGATCTTCAGTAACTAATGCAGCCTTGTATACTGTGGTCCTTTCAGTCTCTGCTTCATTGTATTGATGCGTTTTTTCCCCATCTGTTTATACCTTTAAGACTTTGTTTTTGACTGATCAAAGTGGGTTGACCTGTTAACACATTTACAATAAGCTTCAATAGAGTTAATTCTGTAGCTCCTAACTGTAGAGCATGTTGAAATGCAAGAAAATGGTTTTAAAAACGCAGAATACAACAAGCACAGTCTCTCCCCTCAGTACCACAAGGTCAGCAATTTGAATTATATTTAAAAAGGTTTTGGTCTGAAAAGAGCTGATTTCTGTCATTTGTTTATTTTATTTATTGTATTGTTTTATCATATTTATTCAAGTAAGTTACAATTAACTGTAGCAATTATTTTGGCTGTATACTTTGCACATTGTACATTTTGGTAAGCGAGAGCTTATTTTTAGGGATGATAATATTTTACACACTTATATTAGATAACACTATGAGTATTATCCCTGTTTCCTTTCTGGCTTTAGTTCATTCTCCACCTCGAGGGCTTGATGAGGAGACAGCAATGTGAAGACTGCAGTCTACGAGTGCTAAACATCAGCCAGAAATATCACTGATAACATCAAGTCAAATATATGTTTTTCAGTAGTTAATCATTATTACCTGACCTTCCTCCACGTGTTTGTTTGAGACTCCTGGTGGGTAAATGGTGTCACTAGATGGCGCTAGAGGACCAAACCTGTAATGGAAATCAGAGAGGATTGTCTAATCACTGTCTAACCTTAATTTAAATTTTAATACAGAGCTGCAATAAATGTCAATCAATTTCGTATATTCTTATGTAAATTAAATTTATATTAGCAATGTATATTAAAATGAAACGAAACAAGGAATCTTAGGATGATTATATCATAAATGTTGTTTCATAATTCATAATAATAACTATAATAATAATAGGTAATAATAAATAATAAAATAATAATAGGTAATAACTGCCTGTTTCTCAAATTTTAAGAATAGGCTACTTTTATTGTCATAGGCCTTTTTGAATTCAAAGCTGAGTGTTGTAGTTTGTTGTTGTCCAATGTATTTAATAGTAGCAGCATTTATCATGAAGCAGAAAATAATCATTGTAAAAAACTGTAAAAGACTTAAATTTAATTATCATTTGCTTAATAAAACTTTGGGAATGCCCTCTTATTTTTCATCATATATGATGTTAATAATTATGATTCAAATGATTTTGATGGCAGTGTTCAGTGGAACAAAACCGTCTTCCGCTCTCTACTCATATTTGGGACATTAAAAATGCTTCAGACAAACAGGAAGTACTGTTAAATGTTAAATTCCTCTCTGTAAACACATGAACCAGGATGACAAGATAAAATGTAAAAAGATACACTTTCAAAACATGAGGTAGTAACAGGAATTTAAATATACTTTTGCCAGTGGGGGCGTGTTTCACAAATGAGCTGTAAAAAAAAAAAAAATCACCCAAACCACCATACTCACACTCAGCTGGATTCAGATGAAGATTTTATGCACTCATGCCTGGCTTCTCTTATTGTTCCTAGTCCAAACTGACAGGAATCAGGTTCCATGTAAGACAGACACTGAGCTTCACATAATGTTCTGTGAGAAACTACAGCAAACTAAAATCTTCCAGGATCTTATTTTGTACATTATTTTGTGTCATTTTTGTGTGTATTAGGATGATATAAAATGCTACAAAAGTTGATTCATAAAAATACAAATGCTACAAATGTTGATTAATTTCATACATTTATACTTAACAATGAAATATGTCAAGTGTAGAAAGGACAAAAATAAAATAAAGGAGAAAGAGATTTACGTGTTTATATATATATATATATATATAAAACACTTTTTGCCAAAGCAGTGCAGCGAACCTGAAATTGTGAACTGATGTTTTCTGTTTGTATAATAAATACATTTAAACCAAATATTATTGGTAGTACGTTTTATATATATATATATATATTATAATTGTATTCAGGGGTTGCTAAATAATATAAAAAATACATTCATTTACAATACAAAAGAGTAATTTCTAAATCTTAATGCAATAAGTTAAATAAGAAGTTAGTTGTTAATAAAAAAGTATATAAGTCAATCAAACAATGCAAATATTGTTCTGTGTACAAATGGTTTTAACTCCAGTAAATAATTGCCCTTTTAAACACAATCAAGGTGCAAATCTATCCAGGTGTGTGTTTGGTGTCATATGACACATTCCCACATCAAAAGTACCATCAGACAACAACAAAACATCTGACACCATGTGTTACACGTCTAGACGGAGAAGTGTAGCTGTGTTGTGTCAGATCTGTAATTTTACAAGAGGAAAACCCTAGATACACATATTTGTGAAGTGAGCTTTCTATGTGCTTTCTTTCAGCCCTGTGTTCAGTACAATGCTCTGCTGTACTGGCAGGAACGACAAATGTCATCAAGGATCATGTTTTTGTGATGAATTCTGCCAGTCTAACTGCTGTCCTGACTACATTCAAACATGTATTCTACATAAGACATAATATACACCCTATAATATAATCAGCTCAACCGTGCCTAAAAAAAGACACATGCAGATTATTTCCATAAAAGACCATTTTCAAACAAAAAATCCATTGCAATTGTAAATTTAAGTAATTTGTAACTTACATAAAACGGTTAAATATAAGTATTAAGCAATACAAATCAGCACATAATTACTTGTACTTGAATTAATATTACACAAACCAAAAGCTGCATGAATTTATTTGTTCTTTAATATTTAATATAATAAATCAGAATTCACACATTTTTACATCTGCATAAATTATTTTTTTTATATTTACTGAATTTTTATCACCAACCTTAGCATATTCTTCAACATCCTCATCTTTGACTTCTCAATCACCCTCATCTTCACCTTCATCAACCATACCAACACTTTCACCATCTTCAGCATCAGAAACCACATCAGCTTTATCAGCACCCGAGACACACACAAACCAGAAAGGTAAACTGCATATTTATATATAAATAGTTGCTTAAATAATATTCACATTCAGCATTTGCTATAGTATCATTTATGCAAGTACAGATTACATACAAATACAAATACATTTCAATGGTAAATGGCCATTGCTAAATTGCTAAAAAATTCTCATATATTTACACGAACACTAGATCTTCATATCATATGATAGATCTCCTCATTCTGAAGAACTTTACCTCTGGGACCAATGCTGTCAATCAAACCGTTCATTAAATATTTGAGATTATTTTAAAAACCTACTTTTGGGAGCTTGTCCTCGGTTTTTAACTCAAAATCAATCAAATCAGTGCGGTACTATTCTCTAGACTCTCTAGGTCAATAATTATCAAACAAATGTTGAACATTTGCATTTGGACAACTATAAACATTTTATAATATGTTCTTTAGATTGTGTACCCAAAGGCCTAAAATCCTAGAAGAAAGCCCACAATGTCTCTCAAAACTGTGTAAAATGATGCATAATTTCATTCTAAACAAGCATGCAAAATTTAAGAGAAATTGGGCAAAAAAATAACACTGTAATAGTTATAAAGGTTAAACACAGTGTTGTATGAGAAATTGCATCTATAACCACTAGATGGCAGCGGTAGACCACTAATGGCCTCACTGCATGCCCTAAAACAGTACTAATTATAGGTTTGCCTATGGATTCATGCCTAGACATTATAAAATCATTGTTATAACATTTAAAATCACACTGAGTCAAAGTTTACCATTTTGTTCATTCAGACATATCAGTTCTTACAATTATGCCAGATTATAATAACAGTGAAACCTGAAAATAACATATACACTCTTAAAAAGAAAAGACTTGCAATACGTTTTGTGTCACCTATCATTTATTTTAAATAACTATATCTGCAACAAAATGTGTGTGCATGTATGTCTGTGTCTGTTTGTGTGTAAGCATGCTTATTGAGTATTAATATAATAATACTCATTTGCTATAGTATCATTTAGGCAAATGCAGATTACATACAAATACAAATACATTTCAAAGAAACAGCAAGTAACACACTGAAGTAAGGGTAAAAAAATGTAAATAGAGAGACTGAAATTGTAAAACGTGCTCCAATAATTTAATTTAATCAATTTAAAAAATCACTTTAATTTACATTTTATTGCTCAGTTCAGTAGAATAGAATAGAATAGAATAGAATAGAATAGAATAGAATAGAATAGAATAGACACAGTAATATGGAATTCTGGCTAAATTCAAAATGGTAGCTATATGATGCAGAATTTCTTTAGAATAAATATTTTTACTGTCCATAATTTTCAGAAAATACCAGCTTGATCACAGTCTTCCACATGTGTGTTCGCTACAGAGCCAATGAAGAGTCAATGCTGAAGGCTGTGCAGGATGTAAGTGATTCTTAAAAATGATTTCCATTAGAGCACTGAAAACTAAGGTAGTACAGATATGACAATTTGCAATTCATTACATGACTAAAAATACAATAACTTAATCTTTTAGAAAGGTGTATTCTGGTCTAACTGATGAGTCTTGAATTATTGTGCACTCCATGTTCAGTATATGGCTGGCTTGCAATTGTTTAAACTTTTAAGACTTGTTGTTCCACTGTATTTTTTGACAGTGGTAGCAAATAATTCATTTGGTAAGTTACAATAAACGTTGATATTTTGGTGAGGAGACAGAGATGTGAAGAATGGAGTCTGCGAGTGCTAAACATCAGCAAGAAACATCACTGACCATAACATCAAATCATATTTACTATATCAGAGCAGCAGAACCTCTGTTAGAATAAGTAGTTAATAATTTTGACCTGACCTTCAGCATCTGCTCTCCCTCCCTCCCTCCACGTGTTTGATGAATACTCCGCACTGTGTAAACGGTGTCACTAGATGGCGCTAGAGGACCAAACCTGTAATGGAACCGGATGTGCGTAACTCACTTTCTCTATGGTTTTAGTGTTATAAGCAATTTTATTATAAAATTTCTGTTTATCTTTGAGGTTATCATAACTAATCTCAATCAATCTAGTATATCATTAGCATGTAATAAAAAGTTATTTTGTTGATATTTAAAACTAAATTAACGGCTACTGTCACACCGTTTAATATGATTATTTTGTTTTGTAGAGCTGTTGATAAAAAAAAGAGTATCAAGTCTAAAGGTGATAACTGAACAAACAAGAAAACTAAACCCTTATTGTGTGTTTATAATTATACACTGCAGTTGCACAAAGGAGGCACTAAATACATGTTTCTATTCAAAATACAAATCGTAGTGTGATGTTTGTGTGGCTACTGCTTCAACATTGTGCAACCATTATTTACAGCATATTCTTGGGTAAGATGTAAACTTACTCAAAGCCAAACACCACAAAAACTGTTTAAAACTTTAAAAAGTCCCCTTTCATCAAGAAAAGAGCATGCCCCAATACACTTATACAATTTATTAATTGTAGTATGTGTTGGCCAAAACAGTGGTTTGATAGTTCTGCTTCCCTTTGCTGTTTCATAAAATGCTATATAATTGGTTTTGTTGAAATTTAGTTTTAAGTTTACACTATTCATTATTTTGATACACAATAACATGAACCCTAAAATGTAAATGGTCACTATTATTTTCAATCTTGAGGGCATTAAATTAAATGGTCACTATTTGTAAAATAATTTCTTTATGGCATTTATTTGGTAAAGGTTTTTTTTTTTGGTCAACTCAAAACATTTCTTGTTTTGTTAGCTTGTCTTGGCCCCTTCTGTGAAGTTGTGGAGGTATGATCAGGTCAAAGAAGTGAGATGATCAGCTCAGCTCTGCCCCGGGGCTTCAACAACAAAGAACAGCGGGTGGATAGATTAAATTAAGACAGGTCAGGCTCTTCCTCGGGTCAGGATGCTTCTCTCTTGACCCAGGATACGCAGCTGCCCTCAGAGAAACCATTTCTGAGTCCTGGTCAAATATCAGCCACTGATATCCCAACAATTGGATGTGTTTGCCACTACAGATTACTGTTATAAAACAGTAAAACACCAGAGATTTTATGTGCATTTCAATGTATTACAATTACAATTTTTAAGGCACTATTTCTTTGTAAAGCTGTTTTAAAACAATAATGTGGAAATGCACGGTGGAAAAGCACTATAAAAATAAAACTGACTTGGCATGTATTTATTCAAACTCCTTATAAACTCCCACTTTGCATTGACTACATTAAATAGTAGCTTATAGTAGCAGGTTAAACTGTCTGAAAATGCCAACGAAAAAAGACAAATCATTTTGAGCTGGATTTTATTCAATCATTTATTATGTAGAATTGTAATTTTCTTATTATTTTAATTTGGTAACTCAATGCAGACATTGTGTGTGTTGTGTGCTGTCAAGACACAGTGACAAAATAAACCCACTAAATAATTCATTTATCCCTATTTTAAGTTTATTTTCAAAGCAAATCAGACCTGCTTTGAGTTAACAACACTCAAACACTCTGATTTCAATGATTGCTGTGCAAAAACTATTGGTGGCAGAGGGGAAAGTGCAGTGTAAAAAAAAATGTGTTCATCTCAATTTGTAACATTACCAAGGGGCAACATGTATATTGAAAATAGCAGAGGACCTTGGACAGATCCTTGTGGCACTCCATAGTTTACTGGTGATAATTGAGATGACTGGACCAACTTGTAACATTAATAGTGTTTAAAAATCATTTAACATGGTTCAAAAAGAACCTATGAAATAGTTCAGAATCACAGTGATTTTACTCAAAAATGACTTAAAAATGCAGCGATTAATCTTAACTTTTCAGTTTTAGAGGGCTGCATTTTATAGTGTAGAAGCACATATTATGATGATGCCGAATCATAATAGATTATAAACCAGTGCCTTGAGGACCTAGGACAGATCCTTGTGGCACTCCATAGTTTACTGGTGATAATTGAGATGACTGGACCAACTTGTAACATTAATAGTGTTTAAAAATCATTTAACATGGTTCAAAAAGAACCTATGAAATAGTTTAGAATCACTGTGATTTTACCCAAAAATGACTTAAAAATGCAGCGATTAATCTTAACTTTTCAGTTTTAGAGGGCTGCATTTTATAGTGTAGAAGCACATATTATGATGATGCCGGATCATAACAGATTATAAACCAGTGCCTTGAGGCCTCAAACTTTTCTAACACCTGAATACAAGCCACTGCAGATGTATAGCTGATACATAAACAGCACTTTAAGTTATGCCAGTGATATCTGCCACAATGTTCATAATACTACATTATCTCTTTTACAATGTACGCCTATAACACATGCTGTAATACACTTTATATCTCATAGTTGTGATGTACTTTCTCATTAATTTCACAGCACTCCAATCCGTCCTTGGTAAGTACCCGTTCCATGGAGTTTGATGCTCAGGACACTTCGACATCTCCAGCTCCATTCGCTTCTCCCGGCTTCATCCGAAGAGCCCTTGATTTGCTTCTGAAACTCGAGGAAACTCAAAACTTCATATAGGGAGGGGTGCAAATAGCAAGTTGTTGGTGCGTTACCGAAGATTACACCGCTCTCTCCCTTTCTCTCTCAATCTGGCTTTCATGATCTGGCCGGCAGAATGCCGTCAAAATGAAAAGCGTATGTTCTCATTAAAGGCATCCCCCGCCATCCGTGCTAGATGCAATTGACGTTAATTCACAGCACCGATAAAGTCTAAGGTTCCATGCGTCCTCGCCGCTCTGGGTCGAAGATGTAAGATCACACGGGGTCAGCGGGAGGTTGAAATCAGACGAGCGCTCTCCGCGCGTATTTTTCGCCGCTTTCTGCACGGATCAGATCCCGTACACGGCCGTCCCCTGCACCGCATCCCTGCCTTCTGCCTTCTGCTTGATTAAATCTAACCTCTCCACATCAAAAAAAAACCTTCGAGCACACGTATAACCTTACTTCCTAATACTGATTTTGTCAAAACAAATGTAATTATAGGGCTGCTTTTGTTAATTTGTAAATTCACCTTGCAATTGCTGGTAACTTTGCTCACAGGGGTCACAGGGGTCACTTAGAGAGAAACTGCTGCTCTTGCAATTAAAATAGTCGCCAACGAACACAACATAGTAAGTTGCAAATTAATAAGGCTATTGACATACTAGTGGAAGTTGACTTTAAAAATTAATAGTTTCAATATTCAAATGCATTTAGAGCATATAAACTTTTTTTACACTCTTAAATAATGTGTTGCCAAATAACCCAAAAGACATCTAAATTAACTGGTTTTATTCAAATCCGCCTATACTCAGTGTTTACAGTTTGAATAACATCTTCAATGAATCTTTTTTATGTCAACAGAAATATTTTTGGCCTTCTGATATAGACTTTTTATTTGACTTTGTTACAGATCAGCTTATATAACATATAATACGCTTAGATGTATAATATTGTTGAATAATATTACAATTTAAACATTTTTCTGTTGTAATATATTTTAAAATGTTTTTTTCCCCCTGTGACGCAATGCTGAATTATCAGTAGTCATTAATTTAGTCTTCAGTGTCACATGATCCTTCAGAAATCATTAATATGTTGAGTTGCTGCTCAAAAGAAAAAAAAGTGGGGGGGAGCATTTCTGATGATAATGGTTGTACTGCTTAATATTTATTGGAAACCATGATACATTTTTTTCTCATGTTTATGAATTTAAAGTTTAAAAGAAAGGCATTTATTTGAAATAGAATGTTTTGCAATAATGTAGAAATCTTTACTGTCACTTTTGATTAATTGAATGCATCCTTGCTGAATAAAAATTAATTCAATTCAATTAAATTCTGTCACAAAAAAAAAAAACTTTCTCACCACAAACTTACAATAGCATATATATATA
>NW_015506360.1:103341-129293 GCF_001515645.1 Sinocyclocheilus grahami
ATATATATATATATATATATATATATATATATATATATATATATATACATAAAAAAACAGTCATAAGGGTCCATTTTTTAAAATTGAGATTTATACATCACCTGGAAGCTGGATAAATAAGCTTTCCATTGATGTATGGTTTGTTATGATATGATAAATCACACAGAATGGAGTGTATTGAAAATCAGAAATAGCACAAAGTCTCCTGTAAGGGGTAGATTTAGGGGTAGGTTTGGTGTAGGGCAATAGAATATACGGTCTGTACAGTATAAAAACCATTACGCATATGGGATGTTCCCACTTTTCACAAAAACAAACCTGTGTGTGTGTGTGTGTGTGTGTAAAATCCCCCATGTTCTTAGATTCTTCGGATAAATGTGTTTTGTGTAGAATCTCCTTTAATGATGCATGAGAAATCTCTGGTACTAGTAGTGTTGCGTATACTGACATGTGTCTTGTCTCAGATGCTGGGCCTGCGTTGCATTTTTGCTTTGAGGAGTCAGTGGAGGTCATAAACTCTTTGTACGGATCCTTCTTGCTTTCATCATACTGAACAAAACCTTTAAACAGAGTCAGAGCCAGGAAGGAGTAGAAGAACATCACAAACACGATGTAGTAGTAGGCGTTGTCGTAGGCGAGATCCGTGGAGGTCGGGGCTGTAGTGTTCGTGTTATCTTGGAATCCTGATGGTTCGTCTCAATTTCCTTCAGAATGGCCTGTCGGCACCTGGCCAGCAGGGCGAGAAGCAATGTGTGGTTCATTGTAGCGCCACCTAGGGGCATGTTGATACTAATACTGAGATCAGATTCAAGGTTTCAGTCTCTCAAGAGGAAACAGATGCTGTAACTTCACCAAATTTCATCTGTTTGTCAAAAAGACGATTCCTTCACCTTGAGCTGTGAAAAAAACAAGAGCATACAGAGTTCAGAGCATATGCTTTTTGTCCATGAACATCACTGATATTTTCACAAAGACTTGTTGATACTGATGTAAAGGGCAGATATGGAGCTGCTGGAGCGGTATGGGATAGATTATCCGTGCCGTTCAGAAGTTGTTCTCTGATGGAGGCCTTTATTCCAGAATGTCAATGTATGACTGAAGTTCTTTTTTTTCAGTAATAAGCTTTAAAAAGGCTTCTGATTTCTTTTGTCACTCAACTTAACTATAACGTTCAAACGTTGAAGCTTCAGTCCTGGACACGCTGAGTCACCCAATTATCAAATACAGCTCGTTTTGCTCCTTATACTTCATGTCAGTGAGACTTCAACAGAAGTTCATCCAGTGCATGGTGAGTTGGACTTGCTCTGATGATTATGGGTTTCTGTCTTTTTCTTGAACAACATGCAGTCTGACCAAATAAAGAGAGAGAGAGAAATGATAGCAAGCGAGATGCTTTTGGAAAGGAATGCTGTCTGGCATGCAGTTGTTCTTACTTTACTTTTACTTTTAGTCATTTAGCAGACGCTTTTATCCAAAGCGACTTACAAATAACGGTTCTCTCACGGCCATGATAAACACTCTTTATCATTTATGCCCTGCACCGCCACTGAACACCACTGCTGCTCAGCATACAGGATCCTTAATGCTCTACTAAGGCTGACAACAGCAGTCTAGGTGAAATATAAATTATTTTAATGTTTAATATCACTTTTTAAATTTACACACATTGCCTATACACCTTTCAATAAAATATATTTCTTACACTGTTTTGTAAGAAATATAATAATGCAAAAGTTAAAAAAAAAATCCAACAAAGTACCGGTAGTAACAATCTAACAAAATTAGCATTCCTGTAGATCAAACGTGAGCGTGGTGTTAGCAATGAGGTCATGAGTTTGAATCCCAGGAAATGCATGAAATGATTTAAAGACTTTAAATAAAATGCACCTTGAATGCAATGTAAATAGCTTGAGATAAAGCATCTGCATAAAACCATAACACAAAGCAATGTGTAAACTTTTTTCTGGTTGTGTTTAAAATCAGTCATAAAGTGGAATCCCAACACAATGCCAAAGTGCGTACTGTATCACATTTGATACACAAATTTCTAAAGCTTCCAAATGATTAACATGATCAAAATTTTGCAGAAAAACCTGTTGTACGCAATCTACTACATGCCTTCTCTCAAGTTTATAAAATGCCTTTTAGTTTAAAAAACAACCTCCTTCAGGTCTTGGTTCACATGTGTTTTTACTGTGAAATATTTTCGTTTTATAAAGTAAACATAATAACTTTTATATCGTTAGCAATATTTCAAGATTACCAATAACTGTACTGAAGCAACTTAGCTTTACTTGATTATGCATTTTTTTATTTGGTTAAAATTTAAGCATCAAATATGATCCATCAGGCTTTTGAGGAATGTTTATTAGTTAATCTCTCAATCATCATTGTATTGCACTGTTGAATGTTTTGCCCCCTACAATAAAAACAAGTGTGTGTTTGTTTGTGTGTGTGTGTGTGTGTGTGTGTGTGTGTGTGTGTGTGTGATATACTCTTATAAAGATCTCACTGATTTACATTGCAGGTTATTGGAATTTCATCAGCCCTTCTTGGTCAAATAAATATAAGCAACTGCACAAAATTACAGATTTTTGCTCAGTTTGGGCCTCTGAATATATTCTCAATATATCACACTAATTGAGCCATAAAAACCTGATGTATCAAATAGGATAAAAATGCAAACCTGAAAGAAAAAAAAAACATTTTTCAAACCTTCCTATCTGAAGGTTCAATAAAGTGTTCCATTTCAAAAAATGTAGTTTTCTGTAAAGACTGACTTACTATTATTTTGTAAGTCAGTCTTTACAGGGTTAAAAATAAATACTGACATTTGTTATTATTATCATGAACAATAATTCACAGCACAAAGCACTTTGTGGTTGGCATAAAGTACGTTTATCATCACTGCAAGTGAACTCATATTTAATGTAATCTGTGTTATTTTTACTTTGTGTATTTCAAGGGATTGGAGCATGAGGACGTAACACAAGCAATCCGTGTTGGCATCTGTCTGATTTTGTTTGTAGTCTCTTCCAAGTAACAGATACATTTACACCATAGAGTTTGATTGGATGTGTTTTCTTCTCCCTTTAGTTACTAAGCCTATTTATTCACTAAACAATTGCATGGTTAGTTGAATTTTCTTGTATTTAGCTTTGTCTTTTTCCCCGTTGTCTGTGACCCATAAGAACGGACCTGCGACCCATTTTGTGTCATGATCCACCAATTCAGAATGACTTCTGTAGATATCTGAGTGATAATTAGTTCTGGACTGAGCTGTTCAAAAGTTGAACTTTTGAATGATTTGCTCTCCCATGTTTGCGCATCTCCCATGTCATCTGTTACTGCGAGAAACAGTCTCGTGTCTTTCATGTTTTTCTCCCTGTTGGTTTTTTTTTTTTCAGTTTCTCTCCTCTTTCAGCCGTCTGTCTCAGAATGACGTGGGGGAGTGGGGAGTAACTCCTGCCCTGTCAGCTATGCTGTGATTGTCTACTGATTTCAAAGAGTGCAAGGGGTCAGAGGTTAAGTTGTCTCCAGTATATGTTATTGTGTCTGACACTAGGCTCCATTCTGGAAAAGCGAGCAAAAGAGAGGGACATTTCCATAGACATCCAGATTTTGGGGATGTGAAAAGCAAATGTAAAGACATAAAGGTGTGCTACATTAAATTTAATGCCCAAAAGATGGTTTAAACCAGCAAACCCCAGGGGAACTTTAAGCAGGCTCCAGGGGGTACATGGAAAGATTTTAACTGCTTCAACAAAGATATATATATAACAAAAATTATTACATTAAAATAAAAATATATGGGCAAAATATATAAATATATAAGAAACACATTTGGGGCATTTTAAAATGTACTATATTTCACTATACTAAACATGAACCTATACTTGTCAAAAATATACACTCAATTGCACACATTAATACACAAGAAAAAGACCAGCTGAAGACACCTGATGCATTTATGAGAGAGCAAGAAAGAACTGAGAAAAATGACTTTGTTCTCGTTCTCTGTTGTGTTTGGATCGTTTATAGCACTCTGCTTTAGTCATTAACCCTGTTAAGAGCTCCCTGGAGAGAAGGACTTTGTCATGAAAGAGAGTTTTTATGAAACTGAATATATTTCTAAATGAATAAAAGTGCTCTGTGAAGCTAAAGGCTGAATAAATCTGATAGCTATTGTGAACCGTCATGCTAATTTTCCTAAAACAGCATTTCATACATGGTTTATTATTTTATACAGGTGCAGAATGATTTTGAAAATGTTAAACATGATCCAGAAAAATAATGCAATTTATTGGTTCATTCCCACAAGCAAATGTAGAAGGATTATTAAAAAGGAAAGAGGAAAGAGAAAGCAACAAAGACGGGAAATATAAAGACTGATGAAAGAATCCATTGTTTTTTTTAAAGGTAAAAAAAAATCACTAAACAATAACCTTGAAAGCAATTTATTCATTTTTTCTCATAAATAGTAAATAGTGCTGCATTTTACACATTATCCATCAACAATTAGATGCAGTCGAGAACCCAAAAAAACATGAAAGTATAAAAACAACAAGCTAAAAAATAGGACATGAGCATTGTGTTACAGAGACAGAACAAAGAACTTCATCCGTAAAAATAAAGGTGACATCCATCCACATTATGAAATGCTTCATCATCTGGCATCTTTTCTTTGCATGAAAAACAATTTAAGTTTAAGGACAGATGATTTTCGTGAGCAAGTGAGAACAGATGAGTGTTTTTGAGGTATTGAGTGTGTATTGCACTTTCCTTGGGTTTGTTTGTGGCCTGTGTCTCTCTGAATGTTCAGAATAGCATACTACCATACCACTAATGTTTCAGTATGCACTGTGCAAAACTAAATAGACGACCTTCTACACAATATTATATCCCACAATGCAATGCATTCGACTTGACTTTCCTATTCCACTGTAACCAATAAACTAAGTATTTTATTTCTGGTTTCTTGACACGTCATCTGCCAAATCAAAGATGTTTTTACACTAAATTAGATTTTAAAAAATGCAACAGCATTTACAAGGTAGCATACTACAATTTGAAATTCATTGCATTATTTTAGTATATGTGACCCTGGACCACAAAACCAGTCTTAAGTCGCTTGGGTATATTTTTAGCAATAACCAAAGAAACATTGTATGGGTCAAAATGATCGATTTTTCTTTTATGCCAAAATGCATTAGGATATTAAGTAAAGATCATCTTCCATGAAGATATTTTGTAAATTTCCTACCGTAAATATATCAAAAAATTATTTTTGATTAGAATTATGCATTGCTAAGAACTTCATTTGGACAATTTTCTCAAAATTTTGATTTTTTTTTTTTTGCACCGTCAGATTCCAGATTTTCAAATAGTTGTATCTCTGCCAAATATTGTCCTATCCTAACAAACCATACATCAATGGAAATCTTATTTATTCAGCTTTCAGATGCTGTATAGATCTCAATTTCGAGAAATTGACCCGTATGACTGGTTTTGTGGTCCACAGTCACATAAACTGTAGTATACAGTATGCATTAAGCAGTACAATAGTATTCCATTCTGAACATCACTTCTGTCTCATAATAAGGTATTTTGTGTTCAGATGACTGGTAATAAAGGGGTCTGTGTTACATAGTTTATCCGCACTACCGAGGGTCACACTCCATCGTTTAAGCCGGAGAAGTGCCATCGGACACTTGAGTGCATTCCATTTAGGTCAGCCTCTTTCTCTGTATGAAGAGGACCTGAGAGCGTTGTGCCGAATGTGAGCATGTTCTTGTCTATTTATACATTTATTTATGAATGAGAAATAAGGAAAGTTGGCACATCTGTCTTTTCCGAGCCCTTCTTTCCTAAATATATCAACAAAATGTGTCTCAACCAACGAGTCACCATCAAGTTGTGTCACAAACCAGCCACTAAAGTGCGTCCATCAGTGGACAGCTGATATCAGAGTATGGCGCCACACTCTTCCCTGCCATTCCATGCTGTTTATAAGCACAGTCTTTGAGTTGTTTATTTGTCCTTTCCCTTTGTCCTCCTCGTGTCCCATGGCTTGTCACTCTTCAGGAAAGAAGTGGTAAGTGTCATCAGAACGTGTGATGCCTGCTCCAGAATGGGATGGATATATGGAGAGGCTGTTTCGTCCAGGTCTAAATTGTCTAAAACCCGTCTTCAGTCCTGGTCCTAAACCCAACCCAACCCCACCCACAATAGCCCCCTCGTAAAAACAACTCAGTTGCACTTTGGACCCACAGGCATTAGAGAGGACCGCCGTCACCGCTGGCCTCTCCTCTCAGTGCTCCTCGAGTGGGAGTTTGAGGAAGGATGGTCATTTTGGTCAAACATTCAAGAGGTGAAGGAGAGCTCAAGTGCAAGAGTTTACGGTCATCCATAGATCTCTTCATCTCCTTCCTGTCTGTCTTCATTCAGTCAATGCTGGGTTTCAGATAATGAAAGGCACCTGAAAGACATTCATTTAAGGTCAGGGCTATTATCTTTAGCTAAAAATAAAACAACTTGTGAAACAACATTTGCATTAGTAGAAATTAAATAAATATTAACAGAAATAAAATAAAACTTACTTAATTTCAGTTAGGTGCCAAGACAACTTTTCTCATTTTCGTTTAGTTTAAGTACTAAAATAACTACAACTGAATAAACTCAAATTAATAAAAAAAAACTGTCTGGACATATTTAAAAACAAAACCTAATAAAAATGACAAAAACGCAACAAAATTACTAAAACTTTAAAATTCAAAGGCAATCAGAAAATAAACAGTAAAATAATAGTATATCAATGTTACTAAAATAATGCTTAAAGTAATATATGGCTACAAATTTTTAGGAATAAATAAAACGCATATTTAAATGTATACGATTGCATAGAAATTAATACATTTCAATTTCAGACTTTATTTATAGGACATTTCTACACTGTTAGATTACTTTGTTACTGTGGAGAAATTTAGCATGAGTAAAATTAAAAAAATAAAATAAATAAATTAAATTAAAAATTAAATTAAATTAAATTACAATGTTTAGTAATTGATAGCAATAATTGTTTAGGGGAAATAATAAAAATTTTACAGTATTGCTTGTTGCAGAACTATATATATTTAGCAGATTTAGCATTTTAATATTTTTTTGTTTGTTTAATTTTTATATAAAATAATTTATACATAAAAATATATTTAAATATATATATATATATATACAAAATTACATTTATTACATTATATTAAGGTCTTGGAGGTCTACTGATGCCTCCTGGTGGGCTCCTAGTGGCAACCACTGACATAAGTATATTACTATATCGACATAGCCTTTGCCAAGAGAAAGAAAAATAAATCAAAATATGCAAACGCAAAAGATCCAACAAAACACAGTACATAATTGAGCGAGCCAGTGCGTGCTAATTCCACTAAAAAGACAGACAGAGGGAGAAAGTAAGAGAGATTGAGAGAGGGGGAATGAAAAGAGAGCTGTCCTATATTCAGTTCTGTATGGATCAGAGTCAATGATCAACAGCAACTACAGATCTGACCCGTATGAAACACATGTTTCTAATATCTGCCCGCCATGGGCCATTCTACTCCTATACGAGACCCCCACTAACTCCTCCACGGACCCCCAGCTCTGTGCTTACAGGGTGCGGACCCCAGCAAATTAATGATATCAAGATGCAGTCCTGGACTGGGCACTCGACATGCAGGCCTGGTGTGCAAGTCCTCTGCTCCTCTCATTTCACTGCGTGTTTGAGTGGATCATGAACGATATCTTTGTTACCCAGAGCTCATTACATGGCTGGCTGACGGATGTCTGGAGCTGATGAGATATAGCTCATCTCACAGGGTCGTGAAAGGGCATGGGTTAAGCATCATAAACCACGGCAGTGTTTACCTGTGTGGCGGCCCAGCGGGTTACAGCGAACTAATGTAAACTCATGATTACATCTCAGATTAAAAGACGAATACTTCACTGAAAATAATCTCAGCTGACGTTCAGATGATCGTGTTTCTCTACAGAATCAATGCAATTTTTTCAAAAGTTTCCTGGCTGAACTGTAGCGGTTAGCACGGTTATGTCGAGCTGTGGTGATGCAGTTCATCAAAATCATATGGCATGCATCAATAAAAGTGTCAAAAAGTGTAAAAGATAAAAATATAATTAAACGAAAAAGGGATGGATGTGACTAGTAGTAAAAGTAAGATTAAACAAGAGCTAATGCACTTTTGAACTGTTGTTTAAAATGTCTTGTGTGGGAGCGCAAACAAAACATATTCATTAGAATGAATTGCTCTTTAGTAAAGAGATTAATTAAAGTCATCATGAAATGGAAATGCACTTATCTATTTTCTAAATGCATTTTATTGATCTAATTGTGAAGGATTCATCCATACATATATATTTTTTTGACCTTGTAATTTTTAATCACAATGTCATAACTCGACCTTACAGTAAAATTACAGACTTCTCTCTGGTTACTTATGCAGGACTTCTCAAATTTTGTATGCATAAATCAAAACGCCCCTTTCTTACAATTGACTGCATTCAGATTTACCTTCATCCAATCAAAAACTGATGAACTGAACTACATTTTTCTTTTCGATTAATCCGCAAATTAAAATATAAAACCACTTATTTTATTTCAGCTAGTTTGCAAAGGCAACATTTCTTATTTACATTTTTTTTACTTGATGTACTAAAATAACTGAATTAATAAAGATTCATTAATAAAGAATTCAAAAATGAATAAGTGCGACATATGCTGTGAGAAGATAAATATCAGTTGCAGAGAAAGTACTGCACATTAAATATGTAGGTGGGTTTGCTTACATTTTCTTTAGGGGCAAATTTGTCCTCAGACACGAGCTAAATCTGACAAAAACCTCCCTGTGGGGACATCTGGAGAGGTCCTCAATTGGACTAACAATATTTTATTTTTTTGAAAAATAAAAAATCTCTGTTACAGTGATGCACTTACTATTGAAATGAAGGATGCCAGTCTTAAATCTGAAATTACTGCTTCAATAGTATAGCCACAAAACATAACCAATGTGTATTAACATGATTTTAGCATGGAAAAAATGCTTAATAGCCGTTTCTGCCCAAGGATATATTCAGTTGTATCAACACCTAAAACTCTAAAATGACTATAAAAATGAATTAAAATGAAATAACACACAAAAACTAAATAGAAAAGGTAATGTAAGTGTTTTTATAAAATTATACACAATTTATATAATTTTGTATGTATAATGTGTTTACAATTATACACATTATACATCGTTTTAAGAATTTAAACATTTTTGCTTTTAAATCCACAAATCGGTCCCCATTCACTTCAATTGTAAGCATCTTTATTTTATAAGGTTTATGCTTTTTAAAATCATCAAATGAACTTTGCATATTTAGAAAAATACAGAGGTTTACTTATGAAATGTTAACATTCTGTCATTATTTACTCATCCTCATTTCTATTACAATGCCATGCCTAAAACTGTAAAATGACTATAAAATTGAATGAAAATGAAATAATGCACAAGTTCTAATAGAAAAGTTAATGCGAATGCTTTTATAATTTCAACATTTCTGCTTTTAAAGCCTCCAAAAATTGTCCACATTCACTTCTATCCATAAACTGAAAATTAGTTTTTGTGCTATAAAATGAACTTAATTTGTATTGAACCTGGAATATTCCTTTAATATAAAACGATAGGCAAGGTAATGTAAGTGTTTTTATAAAATTATACACAATTTATATAATTTTGTATGTATAATGTGTTTACAATTATACACATTATACATCGTTTTAAGAATTTAAACATTTTTGCTTTTAAATCCACAAATCGGTCCCCATTCACTTCAATTGTAAGCATCTTTATTTTATAAGGTTTATGCTTTTTAAAATCATCAAATGAACTTTGCATATTTAGAAAAATACAGAGGTTTACTTATGAAATGTTAACATGCTGTCATTATTTACTCATCCTCATTTCTATTACAATGCCATGCCTAAAACTGTAAAATGACTATAAAATTGAATGAAAATGGAATAATGCACAAGTTCTAATAGAAAAGTTAATGCGAATGCTTTTATAATTTCAACATTTCTGATTTTAAAGCCTCCAAAAATTGTCCACATTCTCTTCTATCCATAAACTGAAAATTAGTTTTTGTGCTATAAAATGAACTTAATTTGTATTGAACCTGGAATATTCCTTTAATATAAAACGATAGGTCACAATGCAGTAAAAACACAGACACCAAGGAAGGGGTTACACTCTATAACTTCACACAAACACACACTCACGTACACACAAAAACTGACATTTCAAACAAAAATTTTTTTAACATTTACAACAAAAAGTTGTTTTTGAGAATGTCTAAATATATCTCCAAGTCCACAACTTAATAAAAATAAATATGTATGTCTAAAAACAACTAAAGCCTTTTTATACAGCTATATAGGAATCTAGTGGCTAAACCATGGAATTGCAGATGTTTTTCTTTTTTTTTTATTCCCACCAGATGACACTAATCTGCCTTCAAAAATTGGATTTTAAAGGCAATGGGCCTCATTCTTGAAACACGAGCAGAATTAATGTTTGTGTAAATAGTTCGTAAAGCTGTTCTGACATAAATTTTCGGATTTATGAAAGTGTTCGTATTTTCAAAATGTTAGTTGGTACCAAAGAAATTTACACCTGCTCCCTGCCATGTGTAAATGGTGCGTAAAATGTTCTGTGTTCTTTTTGGCAAACTGATGACACTGAATTTTGATGCACTGCCATCATAATATTGTACAAGTTTTTTTGTAGCTGAGAGTTGATAAACTGTTTAGCTTTGGGTAAAATGCAGCGCTTGTCACTGGCACTTTTTACCCAGCCGTCCAATCAGTGGACAAGAGGCGGGACAAATACTACACCGACCAATCATCCTACTTGTACAACACCTGAACAACAATAGAGAAGTTAACATTGCTGGTTACTGCATTTTTATATTTAGTAATATTCTTCAAAATGTACTTCCGTGGATATTTCACATCATAGCAAATAAAATCGACAGCTGGAAAAATGCTGCGCCACCAGCTGGTCATTTTAAGAAGGGCGCCTGACATTTTTCAGCTAGCTAAAAACACTTTGAATATTTATTGTTAGGCATATGGCCTATTAGTCTTTTTGCATTTATGCAATATACTGGAGCCAAACCTGAGAAAGTAGACCAGAATATTCCACTGCGTTCCTGGACACGCAAAGGTCCGTTTTACATGCAAATTACTCAGAATTTACTCCTATATTTACAAATGTTTCCTGAATGAGGCCCATTGTCTCTATTCTAACATGAAATACTGCCATAATGGAAAAGTTGTGTAAAAATGTTATTATTTTCTATGGGTAAAAAATGTATAATTATTGCGTAAATATTAATTAGTATCATAAAATACAAAATAAACAACAAAAAATATTGAACAAAAATATATTACATTGATTTTACTGAAAAAAAGTTACATTTCAGTTGTTCGGCCACTTCTGACCACAACCAACACAAGTGTGACCCCCAATTAAACAATAAAATAATTCTCTCCATGGATTTGGTATTTATCAAAGTTTTATGGCATTTCCATTTAATACCATCACTGTACTATCATATTTTTGTAATTAATAGATAAAAATAAAATATGTAATTATAAATAATCACAGTTTCATTCGCTAATAAATTACAAACCAATCTGCAGGGACAAGCCTCCTCAGCACAACCTGAATCCCAAGCTTATTTCAACATACATTAAACCACAGATAAATACAGAATTCAAACAATTAGCCAACAAAGTGACTCATTTGCATAAATTACACAGTGCATTATGGAGGGTAAATTCTCCCATTCCAATCAATTAAGAGTCCGGAGCATCCCATAATTAGAATCCCAGACGCTAAGAGTTCCAGCATCGTCATGACGACGAGAATCCCTGCCCTTCAATAACAACTCAACCGCACTAGCTGACCCTGTGCCAGGTTACAAACACACACACTAATGGCAATAACAGACCGAGTGTGAGTGTGTGTGTGTGTGCGTGCGTGCGTGTGTGTGTGTGTGTGTGAAAGCTACCTGACCTCTAAGTCAGTCCTGACGCAGGAATGCTGCCGTACTGACTAGGAATTGGTTCTGATTACAAACCCTGCTGCTGGGGGCACTGCAATTAGACACACTTCAATTAATACGTCATGTTAAATAACTTTGTGCAGTTCAATTACTGTACACAAGGCGATGGTCCAAAGGATTCTTTATTTCATATGGTTTATGGTTTTTGCATATTTAGAAAATAAAGAGCTTTTGGTAACACTCTAACATTAACAATGTGCAATAGATGTGTTACAGTATGTATTATTTTTTGTTATTGTTAGTTAATATACAAATACAACTGTTCATTGTTAGTTCATGTTTGCTTAGGTCCATTAAATAATCATAATTTTTATTTAACTTTTATTTTGATAATGTAATAGTAAATGTTGAAATTAACAATAACTAAGATTAATAAATGCTTTAGAAGTATTTTCATTGTTAGTTCATGTTAACTAATGTTATAGCGTTCCAAACCTGTATGCTATTTCTTTTTTCACTAAACAAAAAAGGTATTTTTAAAGAATTGTCACAATAACATTTCATAGTGAACAAGGGCTTTCAAGCCTCAAAAACGTAGCATAAAAGTGGTCTTCTGGAGTCATGCATGTATAGATTTACACGAGGAGCATACCCAGATTTAAGTTGTATGGACTATTATGATACCTTTGAGGTGTTTTTCGGAGACTGACAACCATGGAAACAATGAACTACTGTTTTATCACAATGTTGTACAAGTTTGAAACAACATGAGGATAATGAGTAAATAATGACAGAATTTTCTTTTTTTTTTGGGGTGCACTGTCCCTTTAACAAAAACGTTATTGTACCATAACATATCTGATCAATTGGGGATGTGTTTAGACTGCAGTGTTGTCCATCTTACTGGTAATCTAATCTTACTGGCTTTCATTGCTTTTTTGTGTGTTTTGAGAAAGAACCTCATTCTCAAAACCATCTTCTGTCTTATAGCCCCAGGGGAGTTTTCTATCTCAGTCATTCTATTTTTCCTCTGCTTCCATTTCATTCTCTCTCTGTCCATCTCTTTCATTCCATTTATCTGTATCACGCAGCACTCCGAGGGGTTTGAGTTTGAGGACAGCACCCAGAATGTCGCTCATGTCTAACTACCGGATGCTTTGAGGCAGTTAGAAGCTCATTTTCTGGTTGTTAGCACGTTGTGCGCAGCAGGCGAGCCGACAGATAACAGCTGATGAGTGTGTAATCACAAATAATTGTCTTTCACTTCTCGTTTCCATCATCATCATCATCCTTTTAGCCCTCTTCACACCTCCATTCTCACATTGCCAATCTGCTTGTCGGTGTAAAAACAGAGACATTCTCCAAGCGTGTATACACTACTGTTCAAAAGTTTGGGGTCAGTAAGATTTCTTTTTTAAATAAATAAATCAGTACTTTTATTCAGCAAGAATGCATTAAATTGATCAAAAGTGCAAGTAAAGGCATTAATAACATACTCAAATAAATGCTACTTTCTGTTCATCGAAAAATATTGAAATAAAAAAAACACATGGTTTACAAAAAACTAGAGTAATGGCTACTAAAAAATTCAGCTTTGCATCACAGGAATAAATTACATCTCAAATTATATTAACATAGAAAACAGTTATTTTAAATTCTAATAATATTTCAAAATTTTTCCCAATATTTTTGATCAAATAATTGCAGCCTTGTTGAGCATTAAAAACGTAAAAAAAATTGCCAACCCCAAACCTTACCTGCACTATCCTGCAAGATGATCAATGATATCTTTAATTAGAAACAAAACCTAATTTATAATCACAAGAATTATAATTGGTTAGCAAAAATCACACAGTTTAAATTAGACTTATTATTCTACTTTAGCTTTTCAGAACCTCATGTATAAAGATTTGTAAGATTTCTATGCACCACAAACTGTTATAATTTGGTTTTACACAACCATTTTCTACCCTTTCTAAGACTGGAATCAAAAAAGCTTTTCTTGTGACTATAACTTCAAGATTTCCTTGTATGACCCTGTATGATTGCCTAACCTCTTTGCATGTAACAATGTCCCAACCATAACACAGATCATTAGGTGGAAACATCTGGCAACCCGTCAATTTATACAGCCGTATACTGTATGCTCAAACTGTATGTGATGTTAGATGATACTGACCTGTGATGGGAGGCCGTTGCTGATGGTGGCGTTCACTGGGTTTACGTGGCCCGGCGCAGCCACATAGCCATCCGAGTAACCAGAGAAGCCATGACGTCCAGAGGAGAGGCAGTAGGCCGAACTCCCATCCTGGGCCCCCGGTCCGCTGCCAAGCCCAGTCTGATGCACTGAGGTGGGGGGGAGAGGCTGGGGCCTGTGCACAGTGCTGGGCTGCTCCGATACTGCTGAGAGAAAGAGAAAGAGAAAGAGAAAGAGAAAGAGAAAGAGAAAGAGAAAGAGAAAGAGAAAGAGAAAGAGAAAGAGAAAGAGAAAGAGAAAGAGAAAGAGAAAGAGAAAGAGAAAGAGAAAGAGAAAGAGAAAGAGAAAGAGAAAGAGAAAGAGAAAGAGAAAGAGAAAGAGAAAGAGTCTTCAGTGTCACATGATCCTTCAGAAATCATTCTTAATATTTTGGTGGAAACCATGATATGTTTTTTTTACAAGATTCTTTGATGAATATAAAGTTCAAAAGAACAGCATTTTTTTTATTCTTTAAATTTTTTAATTTTGAACAATCATTTTTGAATTATTCGAACCCCAAACTTTTGCACAGTGACGTATTATTCTGCTTTACAGTTCTCACCTTGTGAGATAGATGAGGGAGGGTAAGGGCTGTCCGCCAGCTGATAGGGCTGAAGACTCGACATCGCAGAGGGTGGGAAACCACCAGGTATCAGGTGATTAAACGCCATGAGCTGATTGGCTCCTGCCTGCTTCCTCCAACGAGCTCTTCTATTACTGAACCAAACCTGCAGTACAAACAATATACTTAAATTTAACACTCATACACTCGGAAGAACTGTTTACTCACATGAACACATCAACAGACTGTTTTTATACACAAGGTGGTGCCCAATTTAAAACATGACACATTTCAGCATGGACTTCATATAACACCCCCCTTTATTGGGGAATCAGATTTGGGACTTTTATTATTCCTATAAGAATGTGCTTGTGTGTGTGATGTATCCGAGTGTACACAGGCGCTCTTTGTGTGTTCAGTAGCCAAAAGCTTGTTTGGTCTGATTGCGATCGAAACATCTGTGCTCATTAAAAAGCAATGACATCATGTCATGGGTTCTAGTTTAAATGGATTAGAAGGACCTAATAATAGTTTATTAAAAGATTCTGTTTTGGGGTTTTTCTCTGACAGAATACTAGAGTGAAAACAAGAGGTCAGACGTGGCACAAAGAAGCCTGTGTTTATGCGGGTGTGTCATGTGACTTCGGGGCAAGGGGTGCAGAGCTAAATGCTGGTAAATTTAGTAAACCACATTTACGTTTTTTTTTGTTTGTTTGTTTTTTAGACTTACGAGAAAGTGTGTGTAGAGTGATCATTTCCACAAAGATACAGTGGATAGAAGTGGATATGGTCACATGATTAACACAGATTTTACAGGAAGTTAAAGAGTTGGATATCAAAGGTTTGGGTGTTAATGTACCTGTACTCGTGCCTCGGTGAGTTTAGCTCTCTGAGCGAGCTCTTCTCTGGTGTAAATATCAGGGTAATGGGTGCGTTCGAAAGCTCTCTCCAGCTCCTCCAGCTGCTCGGCCGTGAACGTGGTTCGACTGCGCCGCTGTTTCCTCTTTAATGGCAAACCCGGTTCTGAGTCCACATCTGAGCCCTCGTCTGAGTGGCTTGCTATAAAGTAAACATTAAAATGAGATTATTATTAAATAAAGAATAAATCCAGAACTCTGTTTTCAGTATTGAGAGATTTTCATTTGTTTCAGCAAAGCACAAACTTTAAATGAATAGATCATGACTTGATCAAAGCTATTGTATGGCTTTAGAAGAGTTGGAATAGTGCACAAGTCATACAGACGTTTTATGATACTTTTATGGTGCTTGTTTTTGACAGTCTCCGTCCTCAATGACATTCATTGTATTAAAAAAAAATCTTCAAAAATTCACTATTTGTATTCCATGAACTGAAGAAAGTGGCCAATTTAAAAATGAAATACAAATACAAAAGCAAATTAAATTCATAAAACAAATTAAATTTAAAAAAATTAATAAATAAATAAAACTAAAGCAAATTCATTCATAAGACAACTTACATTTTTAAAATAAATAAATAATACTAAAGCAAATTAAATAAATTCATAAAACTAGGTGAAGTGATGTGACATTATATGTAAAATCTTTTTTCCTTTTGTTCCTCTTTCACAAACAGAAAGTCATTTGGACTTCCCAACTAATATGCAGGTGTATTTCTCCTGCAGAGAAAGAGTGCAAGCAAGAGAAAGAGTGAAGAAGAAAGAGAGATTTTGAGATTTAATTAAAAGTGAAGAGTCATGCAAAGCAAACCCTACATTCTCATCTCCACCCTGGAGTCACACAGGAAATGCTGCCGCCCGGTGCCAGCGTGCATCTCTCCGAGCATCTCACGAGAGTTGGAAAGGAAAGAGAGAGACCACATGAATTGTCCTTTGATATTCTACATATATCTCATCTAATATGGTTTTACAGTTGATATGTAAAATCTTTTTTCCTTTTGTTCCTCTTTCACAAACAGAAAGTCATTTGGACTTCCCAACTAATATGCAGGTGTATTTCTCCTGTAGAGAAAGAGTGCAAGCAAGAGAAAGAGTGAAGAAGAAAGAGAGATTTTGAGATTTAATTAAAAGTGAAGAGTCATGCAAAGCAAACCCTTCATTCTCATCTCCACCCTGGAGTCACACAGGAAATGCTGCCGCCCGGTGCCAGCGTGCATCTCTCTGAGCATCTCACGAGAGTTGGAAAGGAAAGAGAGAGACAGGAAGGGAGGGTGACTGTTCTTTTACCATTCTCTAACCCTACAGAAAATCTCTTTTCATGCTATTTTCCCCAAAAGTCTGGACTATTTCAGTAGACAGCACCTAGAATGAACAGCCAGTTATTGAGGATATGGCATCCATCATTTTCTTCATAAAGAAAGCCCTCAGAGAACTGACTTGCAAATTAAAATAAGCACATAAAAACATGTTATTCTCCCAAAACTAACATCCAGAAATCAAACCATCAAACCAAGTCCTGTAAGAAAAAGAGAAGGCAAGAGAGTTTCCAAATCGATTATGATTTGGGTAAGTAAAACATCTCACTTTTCATTTTTTTCTTCTCATAATTCCCTTGAGTTTATATCATTACCGCTGCAACAATGTCAAATAAAATAAAATAAAAAAAACTAAATACAATAAAAATAAAAATAAATAAGTAAATAAAATACAAATAAAAAAAGAAAACAAGTAAATAAGCCAGAGCTTCTATCATTATCACTGCAAAAAATTCAAATGATACAAATAAAATAAAAGTAAATAAAATAAAAAGTATTTAAAAAACAGTTAAATGCTTCAAATAAAATAAAAAGTAAATAAGTTGTAAATAAAGTAAATAAATTAAAATAAATAAGTCAGCCTTTCCATAAATTTCTTGAGTTTCTACCACTGCAAAAAAAAGTCAAATAATACAAATAAAATAAAATATTAAAACAAATAATATAAAAATAATTTAAATAATATAAAAAAGTAAATACAATAAAAAAAATTGTAAATAAATAAAAAAAGCCATCATGTATTGGCTGCAAAAAAAAAAGCCAAACAATACAAAAAAAAGTAAATAAATAAAATTAAAAAATAAGATAAAATTAAATAAAAAGGTGTAAATAGGTAAGTCAGTCTTTCCCATAACTGCTTGGAGTTTCTATCATTGCTGCAAAAAAAGTCAAACGCTACAGACTGTAATCTGTAAATGACACTGTTGCATTTGGCTCTTTCTCTCTCGCGCGCTACCTCTCTCTCTCTCTCACTCCATCTCTTTTGGGGAGTTATTTGGCAGTCTTTTGTTGGCCTGTTTAGTGAGAATGGTGACTGAGCTCTTTGGAGTCTGATTTCCACGCTCCATCTGTAGGTTCCATGAGCTCGGTCCGGGCAGCATTGAGGCCCCTGTCACCTGCCTGGCAGGGGGCGGGGGGGAGGTGGGCACAATGAGGGCTGGACGCAGGGCAATGGGGGCTCCGCAGGGGAACAGCGGGGGGCCGCCCCCGAACCCTTCCTCCTCCACGGCCAGGGGGTTACAGAGGTGGAGGTGGTGGGGGGGTGACGGGGAAAGAGCGATACGGAGAGAGTTAGGGGAAAAAAGAAGAAGAAGAGGGGGCCGATCGCTCAATGGCACCTGGGGGACTAGTTTAGTGACTAGTGAGGAGTGTGTGGGAATAGCGATTCTAGTTTAAGATGATTGTCAGTCCCGGTCTCGTCCATCATGTCCATTTACAGCATTGACGTACGCTAAGCAGGCACTTCTCTCTCAAATTTAACATTTCAGGATTTTCCTGGGATTTTTAACTTCACTGACATAGGATTTCAACAAACAGCATCAAATCGGACTTGAGACTCATTAAACATCATAAACTAGATTCATCCTGAGAATCAGATCAGACAAAAATTGCTCCCATATTTCCCATAAAAAACAGGATTTTAATATTTCTTAAAATTTCAAAGCATTAAAAAACTGAAAAAGCATGTAATTTCATCTGAAGAACCAAAAGCTTGAAATCTCCCATAGGGAGAGCAGTAAATGTCAATAAATATACAGTATATATTTTTAAATAGGGTTGGGTACCGAAACCCGGTACCAATATGGCACTGGTACCTATGTAACCGGTATGTACTAGAACTGAATCAGAACGCAGATTTCTGTGCCTCATTTCGGTGCCATGCCTGAGCGATCGATTGAAATATTTGTCCTCTGGTTCCCCCTGAAATGGATGTAAGAAGCATCATCACTGGCACCGCACGTGAAAAATTATTTCCCGACTGAGAAAATGCATGTGAACTCAAGTCAGAAAGCTCTAATAACAAATCTAACAAATCTTTGTAGTAACGAGTGTCCATGTTGTTTTCACATTCCAACTTAAAAGCACAACTCGGGAAATGAGCATCCGAGGAGTGTGTGTATGCAGCAATTACACTTGCTCTGATGACAGCGGGTAGCCTTCCGTTAACTAAGCTAAACATGCTTAAATTGCAATGCCTAAAGCTAAACTTCCCGTGTATTGACATTTCTAAACTTGTTGTCCAACAAAAGAGAACATTATAACCTTTTTACTCCACAACACCAGTCAAATGCTTCCTTTTGTGATCTGATGTGGCTTCTTGTCACAGAATGAGGCACAAAATATGTTCCATAGGCTACTTTAAAAAGAATACATTGATTAGCAATGGATTATAAATATACTTAATAATTATGAAAATACCAGAGATAGCTTGAATAACACAGATAAACTATATTGTCGCAGTCGAGTGTTTATTGTCTTTGTTTTATCATTCAAAATGTTTATATGTTCTGTTTACTCAGTTACAGCTATAATAGTGATGTCTTTGTCCATATTAGGGATTTCCTGGAGGGTCATGAGTTCAGCTACTTCTGTGACTGGATATGTGGATTTTCTGTGCGAGTGTGCCCTCTGGCGTTCAGTATGAATGAAACAGACATCATGTGTTTATAGTACTAATGGCCAATCCATCATTTTTGGGGGAATGTGTCTTTCTTTATTTTTTTAATAAGTATCGGTTCAGGCACCGGAACCGTTTTAAAAGTATCGATTTGGCACCGGTATCGAAAAAACCCCAAACGATACCCAACCCTATTTTTAATGTGGAAATGTGTGAAAACACTTTTTAAATGGTTTTAAATGTCACTGAGAAAGTTTGAATTTTGCATGAAAACTTGCACAGAAAAAAATGTATAGAATCTTCCAAATAATCAAAAGCCTAAAGTCTTGCACAGGGAAATAAATAAATGTCAAAAAAATCTAGTCTGGAATTGTGTGAAAACACTATTTCAATTATGTTTTAACTTCTCGAATCAATCAGGGGTTTTCAATAAAAAAAAGTTCTTATGAGCTGAAAACATCCCATGCTGTTAAACAGCAAGACCGACAGACTCTCTAAAAGATTCCGAGAGTTGCTGTCCATCAGAATTTCAGCAGGACAGGAACCTCATACTGTGGTTACTTCCCACAGCATACCTGTTCCAATACACCACCAACCGCTAAACCTATCTGTCTTCTCTCCCTCACGCTCATCTACTCTGCATCTCTTTGACTTTTGACAGAGGTTTTGTCTTTCATCAGCAGAATTGTAATTAAAAGGGACAATTGAAAATCTAGCTACAGGGAATGATATGATGCACCAAGAAAAGGAGAAAGAGAAAAAGACTGAGGAAGCAAGATGGGTAACGTGGACCACATCATCTGCATAACGCTAACAGTAAAGATATTATCCAACAGAATTACATTTTACAACAAGTATGAAACAACAAATATAAGCACTATGAGTGAAAACATTTGCTCTGACAAAATCAATTCTGAAATGTCATTTTAAAAAAGCATAATAAAACCTGAAATTACACGCTAAAAAATGCTGGGTTGTTTCAACCCAACTTTGGGTCAAACATGGACTAACCCAACTTTTGGGTTAAAAATGTAATTACAAATTTTAACCCAATAGTTGGGTTAGTCCATATTTGACCCTAAGTTGGGTTGAAACAACCCATCTTTTTTTTTTTCAACCCTTAAACAACCCAGTGTACTGTCATGATTTGGTTTGAATTTTCTGGTATGATTCATAATTACTTTAAAAAAAAAAAGAAAAGTGTAACTGGAGAGACGATCTGGATATGATGGAATTCTACAACTGCAAATAGGTCTAAAATTATATTTTGTATATAATTGAACACGTAATACATTGGGTTTTATTGTATTAACTAAAATAAATGATTTTTGTTATTAATTCAAATCAAAACAAATTTCTTTAAACAATGCATTGAACTTCTTTTGTCAGATTGATGCAAATCAAAGCATTTTCACACCTCAAATACACTGAAAAAGCAAAATGGTGGTAAAACAATTTTCACTCAGAAAATCCAAGCAAATTTCACAAATAATTACAAAGAAACAGCAAGCAACACATTGAATTAAATTTGAAATTTTGAAGTAGAAAGACTGAAATAGTATTTCTTATATACTTGTAAAGCCTACTCCAATCATTTTTGTTTTATTTACAACTTCGAAAAATAATTTAAGCACTGTGCTTTTACTTTAATGTGAAAGAGAAATTTTTTTGTGTCTTTAAATATAAGAACATTGTAAAATGACCTGCTCAACTTCACAATACTTACAGCCAAAATTCATTATTAATTTCTAACCACAGGAAGAGTCACCAGTAGGCCTTTTGTTATTTCGTGAGCGTTAATTCATGATACCAGCGCATGGTGCCTCTCGCTCACACATCAGATTTATATTCCTCTCACACACAGGACAAACCCCACAAACCTGCAGCCTGCCAGCTACACACACAGTATTTATCAGTGCGCTCGAGAAAGGAGAGAGAGAGAGATGAGCGCTCTGCTGAAAGAAGTCCGTAGCATTTGGATGGACGTTAAAGGGTTTGTGGTGAATTCCAGGCATAATCACAGAGTAATAAGAGAAGGCTGAAAAACAGAAGCCAAAATGACGCAAAGCAAATGCAGCTTTGTGCAAAACTCAAGAGAGTTTGTTGATTTTAAAATGATGGATTTGAAAACCCAAAGGAAAGCTATTGCTCAAAGGTTGCTAATTTCATATAGCTTAAGAGACTTGATTGAGTTCTCAGTAACGTTTCTTTTAAAGGGATACTCCACCCAAATATGAACATTCTGACATCATTTACTCACCGTCGTGTCATTTCAAACTTTCTTTCTTTTGCGGAACGCACAATAAGACATTTTGAAGAACGCTGGGAACCAAACAACATTGGAGCCCATTGACTTGCATTGTATGGACAAAATCTTCTTCTGCGTTCCACAGAAGAAAGTCATACAGGTTTGAAACAACCTGAGGGTGAGTAAATGATGACAGCGTTTCTGTTTTTGGGTGAACTATCACTTTAAGGATCAACTTTGTATGAGATGCTTCTCCTAAGATTTCTAACAACAGAAGAAAATCTGTTGATTATTGACACAGACGGACAACATAGAGAAATAAAATTAATCAGATTAGATTTGATGAGAAACATTTGCATTCATGCTGAATTTTTTTTGCCTGGTATTTTGTCAAATCTGAGCACAGCCAAAGACATTTTGAGGTCTCTTCTGCAACATGTGAGATTACTGGAGTGTTTTTCCTCTGAGAACCTGGAAACTCCATGTGCTGAAGCAATTGAGATTTTAAAGAGAACCTTTGTGATTTTTCTTCAGGAAAGTCAGGTTGGTAACTCTAATGCAACACACACTTTGACAGGCAAAAACAAAGAGAGCAGCTAAAGTGAAAGTAAACACAGGAACGTTGGAGCGAGAGCACCAGAGTCCACAGACGACCATCTGGGCAGTTTATAGCTCCTGGTAGGGGAGAGTCTTCTCCTCCTCAGGGGCTGTTAAATGGTTGGGTAATTGAGCTCGTGACATGTGTTCCCCAAACAAAACAAAAGAGAGAAGAGACAAATGAAGCATTTATTTGCTGCGTGGAGGAGTGCTGGCCCTTTCAGCCTGCGCCCCAGCCAGCCACTGGTGAGTGAATTAAGGAGTATATAGAATCCCAGCAGATGTAGGGAGAAGAATGGTTAACGGAACGATCACGACTCCATCTGGGGTTGGCATTTTGTTAAGAGGGAGGAGCAGGGAGTCACTCAACGTGCTAAAGAGCCACGACCCCAGCAGCTGCCCCGAGAGAAAACGAGCGAGAGAGAAAGAGAGAGAGAAAGAGGAGAAGAACGACTTCGAAAGATCATTTTTAACCTTGCAGGTGGACTAACATGCGACTTGGACACACTTTTGGACAGTATCATCCTTGAGATACTTTCTGGATGTTAACTATACATGACTAACCAACTGCTAAATGTGACTAAACTGTTACCATGGTACTGAAATATAGTACTATGGTATCAGGGGAAGAGCTTTCTTTTTGTGTGTTGCCTGTGTGGGTGCAAATAGGTTAGATGCACAAAGTTATAAAACTTGTATGAAAATGCCAATGAAATTGCTCATACCTTATTTACTTTTTATATCACTATATAAGTCAATATATCAATATGCACTACCGTTCAAAAGTTCGGAGTCAGTATGTTTTTAATAATGTTAAAAGAAAACTCTTATGCTCTAAAAAGCTGCATTTATTTGATTAAAAATACAGTTTAAAAAATCTGAAATATTATTCAAATTTAAAATAACTGTTTTCTATTTTAACATAATTTATAATGTAATTTATTCCTGTGATGCAAAGCTGAATTTTCAGCATCATTGCACCAGTCTTCAGTGTCACATGATACTTCAGAATCATTCTAATATTTGCTGATCAAGAAACATCAGTTGAAATCAGTTGTGCTGCTTAATATTTTTGTGGATTCTTTGATGAATAGAAAATTCAGCATTTATTTGAAACCGAAATGTTGTAACATTACAAATGCCTTCACTGTACAATTTACTGTGTCCTTGCTGAATGAAAGTCTTAATTTCGTTCAAAAAAAATCTTACTGAATCAAAACAGTAGTGTAATAAATAAATATATTAAATATATAATCAAATTGAATGATTCAATGATTTTGTTCAAAATTCAAAAAGAGGCCATTGAGTTCACAACTGTTGTATTAAAAAGAAATACGTTAAGATCAATTATTGGAGGCCGACACGAGGACCATAAAGAAAGGATGCTGAGGCATTATGGGTTCCCTGCATGCTTTGCTCATTATAATGTCTGAACAGTACAGAGGTGCCTGTTGCAGCATGGAATCGCTCCTAACAACGGGACAAAGCCAAAACGCAGCACCCATGCAGCGATCACACCGCGGGAACACACACCACATGCTCCTAAATATATGAGTGCTCATTACACTGACATCATATTATACTAATGTTCTTGACTCATGCTTTCCTACCAAACATGCGCATGCTAATCTGACAAAATACAAATCCACGATCCACAAGTTGGTCAAAATGTAGACCTTACTCCTTATCATACATAACACATTATCTTTAAAAGTTACTTCTACCCCTAAAGTAATAACAATATAATATTGAGAAAGATATAAAAAATATATATAATATTTAATATTAAAAATAAAATTAAAACATTTTACAATTTTCCTTCTCGTATAAATTTATCTTGTTTTAGGGATTTTTAAATGTAATTTGCTTTTGTTTTTTTAATGACAAATATACTGATTAGGAAGTGGAAGTTTTACATAGTTTTTAAATAATATATTATATTTTTCTGTGGTAAAAGAACAGCACTAAGTAACACAAAATGTGCTAAATAGCGCATCTAAGCATATAAAACACCTGAAACTTATAATGCAACCACTTAAAATCAGTTCTCCTTTGTCTTTAGTTTCAAAGCATTTATTGACCATCATAGAGAGTCTGTTACCTGTCACACTGAACAAACACATTATCTTAAACCGCACTTCCAACAGAGAGGGAGTTTACACAGCCACTGACCCAGGACTCTCCCTTGACCCTGCCCAGCCACATTTACCTTCTCTGGGGTACGAATAAGGGTCTGACAGCCCCATGCAAAGCCATGCATCCCTGACTCAGATACATTCGGATTAGGAACCTAGAAACCACACTAAGTGGGTAAAACATCTTGCGTTCAAAACAGAAGCCAATATGCACCAAAAAGGAGTTTTACACCCTAATGCCAAAAGAAACCTATTTTAAATTTTAAATCTATTTACTGATGGAATTCACATCAATTCAAGATTTTAAAACAACCAAAATACCATTGAGTCAACTTAACTTAATTATTGATATGAATACAGTTCTTTGTTGAACCTAAAGCACTTCTACGAAACATTAAAGAACCTTAAGTTTTAAAGTTCAAAGGCTATGCTGAAGCATTAATGGTGAATCATGAAACATGAGGTTCACAAACCTTCACAACTAAGCATGTAATGGATAAGAGGCACTTAGTAAAGCATATTTCAGTTGTAGTATTGTAAAACGATAGCGTTTCCTTGCTAATTTTACTCATTAAATGTAAACAGGTGAAGACAACAGTTGAAACGCGTTTGAAGTCCCAGTTGATGCCAACAAAAAGTCTCCAAAACCAAATGAAACAAATCTGAAACAAATCAGAAATTGCACTTTGTGTTGGAAATTATGATTTCTGCTCGTCTAAGTTACATGTAGTAGAGAAAGCGAGCTAACAATGGTCTACTGTACACTGTTAAAAAATTTACGGTAAAAAACTGGCAGCTGTGGTTGCCGGAATTTTACCGTAAAAAATACGGTAGCAACATTTTAGGTTTTACCGTTTTAACTTAAATTTACAGTTAAATACCGTAATTTCATTAACTGAAATAATGTTAATATACCAACCTATTGAAGTACTGAAATCTGTTTTGTACCTTTGTAATACACTGATAACCACCAAAAGCAGGTGGTGATGAGAAAGTCACATGATGAGCCAAAGCCCATCACAAGCAGCTTTTAAATAATAACATATATAGAAGGTGCACAGTGTCATTAAACACCATCATGGTAACACACATGAAACTGAAATAATGCAATAAACATTAATTTAACAACATTAGGTGTAACATACAATCCTAATATACAAAACTGATAAGAAAAAACTAAGAAGAAACATAGTTATTTCAACAA